>NC_080539.1:42981452-43101452 GCF_028640845.1 Ahaetulla prasina
AAAACACATGTAACTGGAATTTAGACAGCTGTGACCATTTTTATATTGTTATACAGAATGAGGTTTTCTATTACTGTGTTAAAATACTTCACAATCTGTTATTGGAGTATTTTTAAACTGAAGCTTCTTCTGAAATTAAGAGTCTGTGAGCTTTTTAGAGTATGTATATCTGATTAAGCCGCAAAAGAAATGTCAGAATCCATCATGTGTAGGAGGAAGAGCCTGACAGATTCCAGTAGCCTGATGTACAACTGACAGAACTCTGACACTGAGAGAAGTATTGTATTATCTGTTAAGCTGAAG
This sequence comes from Ahaetulla prasina, assembly GCF_028640845.1. Lineage (NCBI taxonomy): Eukaryota > Metazoa > Chordata > Lepidosauria > Squamata > Colubridae > Ahaetulla > Ahaetulla prasina. The sequence goes on from NC_080539.1 coordinate 42,981,756, forward strand.
TTGTGTGTTACTTTTTTAAAAAGAACCAATAATTTTAAAATGCTGATAATAATAAAATTGTTATTCCCAGATACATGCACATTATCGTATCCTGCCTCATTTCATTAGAACAGCATTTCTCAACCTTGGCAACTTTAAGATATGTGGACTTCAACTTCAAGAGTTGCCCAGCGAGCATTCTGGCTGAGAGATTCTGGAACTTGAAATCAACACATCTTAAAGTTGCCAAGGTTGAGAAACACTGCACTAGAACTTCAGAAGTAATGAAACTTCATTCAATCATAAATCACAAGTAGCACATTTACTATTTGCTGTTCATTGTTTTTAAACCCTTTTCAGCATCTTTAAACAATAGTACTAAATACAGGAGTAAACATGAATTTTGTTCAATCAGTTTGTCATTTTTATTTTAAAACAAGACTCAGATTCACACATTTCTTCAGTCAGAATAAGATAGATAAGACTTTAAAAAGATAAGGAATGTAAACATGAAATTAACAAATAGATTGATATCTAATTAACTTCTCCCATTGTTTGGTAGATTTAGCAATATAGAAATAGATGCATGTTAAGATGCAGAGCTTCTGGAAGAAAGAGGATGTAGCTTACCCTTCTTTACTCTAAACTGTTGACACTACAGCAGAATTTCTAAAAAGCATGACCAACCTTAAGGTTATTTCAGTATTGTAAAAAATTATAGTCTTAATACACTAAAGAATTCCAAACTAAGAAACTATGGAGTAAAATAAATTGTGAATAAATTGTTTTCTCCCTTCCCCATTGTATCCAGTTGTTTCCCATTTCCTGACATTATTAGTGAAACAAAAGCAACTGGCTTTTCTGCCTTGTCTTTCTTCCTCCCCATTTATGTTGCCCTCCACTGTAGGAAAATAGCCGTCATTAGCCCAAAATATTTTGCTCTATTTGGAGTGGGACATCATAGAAGCGGTTGCTTGAGCAGCCATTTCAGCCATGATAATACAAGTGGCTGACAGAGCTATAATCAAGAGGAACGAGAATAATATCATCTAATTTTGAAGAATCATCAGTGCTCACAATCACAAGAACTTCAAGTGCAATAAACCTGTAAAGAGGCCAAAATTTGAAACATAGTATCATCAAAGGAATAGAACAACCAGTGATTCATGTTCCTTGTTTTCAAGCACAAAGACTGTGACTTTTAGAAGCTAAATAATCTAAATGCCTGCATATCGGGACTTGTAAAAAGAACTGAGCTCCAAAGGAAGGCTGAGCGCCAAAGAATTGAGGCCTTTGAACTAAGGTGCTGGAGAAGACTTCTGTGAGTCCCTTGGACTGCAAGGCGAACAAAGAGTCCTAGAGGAGAGCAACCCTGACTGCTCTTTAGAAGGCCAGATCCTGAAGATGAAACTGAAATACTTTGGCCACCTAATGAGAAGGAAGGATTCACTGGAGAAGAGCCTAATGCTGGGAACAACTGAGGGCAAAAGAAGAAGGGGACAGCAGAGAATGAGGTGGCTGGATGGAGTCACTGAAGCAGTCAGCGTGAGCTTAAATGAACTCCGGGATGAGACAGAAAGGCCTGGAGGAACATTGTCCATAGGGTCGCGATGGGTTGGACATGACTTCACAACTAACAACAACAAAAAAGAACTAATAATTGTGGTGAATAATTCCTCAGTGGTCTTAGTTGTTATTGTTAGTCTAGTCCTCATCTTGGATGTAGAACTTCGAAAATTCTTGTTTATTATATATAAGTGACTAGTGAAATACAATAATCAATGAATCTAAGAACTGGAGTTAGTATTCTACATGGCTAGGAACAATTTGAAAAGAATAGAAACAGATGTTAGCTAGAAAGACCAGCTTTCTATTGAGAAAAAGGAAACAAATGGATCAATTTTAATATTGAAGAAGTGTTCCATCACCCATATAAATCATTCAATCTTGGAATAAACATTTTCATAATAGCCAGAATATTTGATGGTGGACATTTTGCATGCCTCTTTTATATATGTTTATTTTAACTAAACTAATGGAAAAGGACTGAAGAGGAAATGTAGGACATCACTGAATTGGTTTTTTTTTGTTTTGATTTTTTTTAAGAAAAAGAAGCCATACCATGAATTAATTTATATCTATGTTTAGCCAAGTTGATCTTCCTTTGCTTTGTTATTGGATGAATAACTATTTATTTGTTTGTTTGTTTGTCAAACATGTACAAGATAGCAGGTATAGTTATAAACATAAACAAAGGAAGTAAGTGCAGATAAATGGGGACAGTAAAACAGGGATGGTGGGCAGGCTGGTGAGCTTATGCACGTCCCCTTTATGGACCTCTAAGGAATGGGGTGAGGTCCATGGTAGACAGTTTGATATTGAAGCTGTGAGGGTTTGAGACTATAACAATGGAGTCCGGTAGAGTATTCCTGTCATGTTCCACTCCTCCGTTGACGGCCGGGTCGGGGAAGTCCGTATCAGGCGTGCCTCTGCAGCTCTGCCAAAGTCCTAGCAAAGTTCTCAAGGCAGGCAGGAGACCAGGAAGTGACTTCAGCAATCCAAGGTAGACTTTGCCTGACTCAGAGAATGCCAGAAAGCAGATCCTTTATATAGGCCATGGGGTGTGGCTCCATGACTCAGCACTTATCCAGGCCTACCCCTCCCTTCCTTTTGCTGATGCCGCCTATCAATTCTCCTGAAGCGAGGATCTCTCCAGGCTCCAGCTGTTGGCAATTCACATTCCTCAGGCTCACATGCTGTGGGGGAGGGGGAGGGGTCTAGTTGCTCCGTTTGCCTGGGCATGGAGCCAGGGCTGGGGGCTGGAGGCATGCCAGGACATTCCTCACCGTTCAGCAGGAGATAAGAGGGACCCGGCTGCGGGGAAAGCGAGCGAGACACAACAATTCCAGGCATTGACCACTCTGTTGCTAAAGTTGTATTTTCTGCAGTCGAGTTTGGTGTGGTTTACCTTGCGTTTGTATCGATTGTTTGCCCATGTATTATTGCAGTTGAAGCTGAAGAAGTCATTGACAGGTAAGGCATTGTAGCAGACAATTTTGTGTACAATGCTTAGATCGGACCACAGGTGGGGCAGCTCCAGATTGTCCAAGCCCAGAATTTCAAGTCTGGTGGCATAAGGGATTCTATTGTAAGTAGAGGAGTGGAGTAGTCTTCTCATGAAATACCTCTGGACCCACTCAATCGTGTTAATGCCCGATATACAGTGTGGATTCCAGGCAGATGAGTTGTATTCAAGAATTGGATTGGCAAATTGTTAGCAATACAATGTAACTGGAGAAGAAGCTTTTCAAGATTAGATTAACAACTCTTAATGCCTTTTTGGCAATTCTGTTACAATGAGCTCTGGGGCTTAGATCATTTGAGATGAGTACTTCTTGGTCCTTGACAAAGTGAGGGTTGTCTATGAGATTGTTTCTGCCCAATTTGTATTTGGTGGTCTGATTTATTTTTTATTTTATTTTATTTTTGCCAATGTGTAGGACACATCATTTATAAGTTGAGATTTGAAGTTGCCAAATGCACGACCATTCTGACACATAGTCAAAGTTACTTTGTAGGGCACCAGCATTGTTAGTGGTGTTAAATAATTTAAATCATCAGCGAATTGATGGCTCCTGTTCTTTTTGCTTAATGTGGAGACTGAAGTGTACTTTCTGTGGTCCTGAAACAAATAGTCCTGTGTGTTTATAGGATAAATATAAATATATAACTTATTTTAAAATCAATTTGAAAAGTGTTTCATTTTGGAAATGTATAATAGATCAAATAATGGAAGAAGCTTCATTATGTCTAGTTCTGTTTTAAAATTAATAGGAAAAATTACTTACTTTTAAATAGGATATGTATTTCATTCAGGATTCCCAGTCACAGATGGTTATGCACATTTTAACTTGGAATTCTATTTTATATATTTAATGTGCACAATAAACATATCCAACATTTTTAGTGTGGTTTGGGCACATAAGGTTGAATATCCAAGTTGGCTATTCTCCCATTCTCAAATGTTCTAATACAAATAGGATTTTTTTTTGCATGCTTATAAAAGGTCCATTTAAATAGACCATCTTGCTTTAGTATTTCAGTTATTTTTGGTGAAAAGAGGGGGAAAGATTTTGGAGAAAAGTCAGATTCTGACACACCCCAATCAACATATGTTTATTTAAAATATTCAGTAGTATAAAATACACTGACATATGAATCTCAGCATTTCTCTTGGGAGATCAGAGTAGTGCATCATCACAACAACCTTCTGATTGAATTAAGAAGATAGGTAGATGAGGGTAAAGGTTCATTCTCCAAACTTGTAAGTTGGTTTCCAAATGTTTCATTACCAGGCTAGATAACATCTTCAGTGGAGTTTAGGCAGGAGTGAAATGTTCCCGGTTCAGACCAGGTTGCCTGATCCGGTAGCGATGCCAACGGGTGGTTCGGAGAACCGGTAGCAAAAATCCCTGCCCTCCCCCACATGCCCATCTGAGCCACACAATCATCAGAGGTTTTTTTTTTTAATTTTAAAAGCATTTTTTCTTAAGCCCCCCAAAAAATGCTTTTAAAAGTAAAAAAAAAAGCATCTGATGATGGCGCTGCTAAGCTGGGTTAGTCAGAGCCTTTTAAAAGCATTTTTTACAACCTCTTCGGCAGAAGAGGTTGTAGAAAAAATGCTTTTAAAAGTAAAAAAAAAAGTTGGCCATGCCCACCCAGTCACATTACCCCCCCCCCTCCACCAAGCCATGCCCCTGAATTGGTAGTAAACATTTTTACATTTCACCATTGAGTTCAGGTGTTGTCAGTGTTCTCTTTATAAGAGCTTAGGTGTGAGTCTATCAAATGAGGGTCTGGTGACAGGTGTTGTGATGAGTCAGCTGTGAATCTTGTGATGGGTCTTGTGATAAGGAGATTACCTCAGGTCAGGGTTGTTTGGAGGTAAAATGCTGGTGTGTGTGAGTGGGTGAAGGATTGCATTGGTTGAAGGTCGGTGCTGTTGGCCATGCGGTTGATTTGGATTCTGAGTGGTTCATAGGCTGATTGTAGGTCAGTGTGTCTATTGATGGAATGTCTTGTGGAGTGCCAGGCTCATCACAAAACCTGTCACAAGACCCTCACTTGACACACCCACACCTAAGCCCTTATAAACAGAATGACACTGACATCCCCTAAACTCCACTGAAGATGTTACCTAGCCTGGTAATGAAACATTCGGAAACGAACCTACAAGCTCGGAGAATGAATCTTTACCATCATTCTACACCTGAGCTACAGATATTTGCCACTATAACAAAGACAGGTAGATCTTCAGTATACTGTATATCATCTTCTATGTTTCATATTTTGAATAATATTCAAAGGATGGTATATGGATCAAGTTTCAACTATAAATATGGCTAATTTCTATGTTTATCATTGATTTTCTTTGGGAGATTTTAATCAATATCAGACCTAGTTCTGAAGTAACATTAATGGTTCACAATTATTATCTGTGCTGAACTAGAAACAGGTATTTTGCAAACAGGTTATAGACATTTATCATTGTTGAGTAAATATGTAAAATTCGTTGATTTCTTGTTTTTTTTTAAAATCCATGTAGGTCTAAATTAAATTTTTACTACTTTCCACATTATATTTGCATCTTCAAATACAAATATGAATTATAAGGTCTATTTTATGTATTTAGTGTGCATATATCTTTTAAAATAAGATGTCTTAAAACATTACATCTTTTAAAACTTTTACTTGCTAACTGCTATCTTGTCATACATTTTAATGCCTCATTTAAGAAAATGGAAACTTTATTATTCTCTGGTTATAAAGAAGAAGGTGTTAGAAAACACAATTATATCTGAGTGACCAGGCACTTAAGTTTTTCTTGCTATGAAACTCAATGCTTTCATTACCCATATTAGATAGCTGAGGTGATAGAATGTTCATAATTGTATGTGTATATTTATGTATGTCTATTTTGTTTTCTGCCTCTTTACTCTGCTGAATATTCAGGTCATCTGCTAATAAGTAAAAAACAAAATTTTAATAAAAAGGTTATTAAATTAGTGATCAAGTAAAAAGGTGACTATTAACTTACGTTTGAAATGCAGAAAGAATGAGATCCAAATGCTATTCCAGAGGGAATATGCTGTTGGATAGATTGTCCCCATCAACAAATTGTGGATTTTCATGGTGCAAAATAGACATAGAATTACCTGGTGTCCAATTTTCCATCTGTTTGGATGCTGTTATTGTACATAAAAGAGCTAAGGCTGAATTAGCTAATCTTAATTGCCTACAGCACAGTATTGTTATTACAGCTTTAGAAACTTCTGAGTTTTTTTAAAGTAGCTATAGACTGCAAATTCTTAACCATTTACATCTTATTTCCTCTGTTTCCTATCTTTTGTCCCATTTTGCTAGTTAGCTATTTAGTTTGTTAATGTTAAATAAATTCATTTATTGATATATTTCTACTAGCTGAACTGAGTAGCATTTGTGTTTAATCTGAATATAAGGATTGACTCAGTATGTACTCAGGGCAAACTAAACTGGAAGTTACTCACAATAACCTTTTTCCTGTACGGTGCCTCAAGACTCCAGGCATGGGTATCACTCTTCTCTTATAGCTCTATAGACTGGGTCTAAACCGAAGAAACACCCTCTGCTGATGCCTCCCAGTTTTGACTTAGTCTGTAGCTCTGGATAGATGTGGCAGAGTGAGCTCTGCCAAAAACAGATTTTGATCCAGCGGTAAATTGGAAGTACAAGGAAGAGAGAGAAGTTTACAGCATGAAGAGACCTAGGCTCGAGCCCGCTGTTATTGGAGGCTTGGTATTGCAGGAAAGGAAGGCCGGAAAAGGCTCCACTAACTGTGGCAGTAATTTTCAGGGGCCTGGGTGAAGACTCAGTGGTTCGAGCCTGCTACCCCACGACGAGCGAGGATTGGAAGGCGTTGCTGGAAGGAAAGATTGGCTAATGGCGCGTTTTGACTCCTCATGGCTGCCAGCACCATTGGGCACGTTCTGGAGGCTCGGGTGGCCTTGTTTTTTCGTTTTTAGGTGTTCTTTCTAGTGAGGCGCTACTGATTTTTCAGATTGTCCTAGATTTTAATCAAATCTTTTGTTATTATAATATACATTATCCACAGCTACAGGAGATGTTGTAGATGCATAATGATGAACACTGGATTTTTGCAGTCGTTAGGTGATTGAATTATGTCTTGAATATTTCTGTTTGTTTCCATTAAAATGTTCCATAAAACATGCTTGTTTTGATATGATTTAGTTGAAAAGTTGACTTAACTATGTTTTCTTTTTGGGAAAAAATCTGAGCTTCATGTCTAGGCCACCACAGTATTAGGACTTAACTTTTTTTTTTTTTTATAAAAAAGGTAATTTAATTTTGAAAAATATCATTTATAATTTCTTGATTACAAGTTTTATTAAATGAAGTGCTTAGTCTTGAAAAGCAATTCAAATATTTATTTAAAACAATTAAGCATAGAAGTACCTAAAAATATCAAGTTCACATTTCAATATAGATAGCCTCCATAAAATCAGATATGTATATCACTGTAACTTTGAACATATATAAGAGGATAGATATAAAACCATCAAATAATGATGTGAGATGCCCAAAGTATAAAGAATATTTTGAAAAAGAATGAAGTTTTAGAATTAGACAAATCATTATTAAAACTATGTCAATTATCATCAATAATTCTATTATATATTGACATATCTTTATGACATATCTTCCAAATTTAATAAAATATTTTCTGTTTTATCAATTAATCAACTGGACTCAAATATAAATTTGACTTCAATACAAATTACCCCAGTGTATCTTTTATTGTTTAAAAGTTGCATTACATTTCACTGCAGAAAGCTAAGTGCTGGTTTTTCTACTTTGAGTTATTTCTAGTTTCTAGAATTGAATCAATATCATAATAATTTGGTATAGTAACATTTTTAAAAACTGTTAGCATTTGGTAGATATGTTCATTTTCATTTTGTCAAGCCCCAAATTGCATTTTTTTAATAATAATGTAATATCTATCCATCCATCTATCTATCTATCTATCTATCTATCTATCTATCTATCCATCCATCTATCTGTTTATTTTGTCACACAGTATATATAAGCATAAGCATGAAATAACTATACAATATATAAGCATTTATATAAGCATAAGTATGTAATAACTATATTAATTGGATATAATGAAAGGAAACAATAGGACAGGAACAGTAGGCACTCTTATGCTCTTATGCACGCCCCTTACAGACCTCTTAGGAATGGGGTGAGGGCAATAGTAGATAGTTTTTGGTTAAAGCTTTGGGGATTTTGGGAAGAGACAACAGAGTTTGGTAGTGCATTCCAGGCATTAACAATTCTATTACTGAAGTCATATTTTCTGCAATCAAGATTGGAGCGGTTCACATTAAGCTTAAATCTATTGTGTGCTCGTGTATTGTTGCAAATGAAGCTGAAGTAGTCTTCAATAGGAAGGACATTGTAACAGATGATTCTATGAGTTAAACTCAGGTCATGTCGAAGGCAGAGGAGTGGTTTTCATAACATTGTAAGATACCACATAGCTATTCATTTTAAATGTGAAGAACAAGTTATACAGCTTTTATGTAAAACTTACCTACTTTTTTTAATTTTTAGTTCTTCCTGATCCCCTCCAGCATTCCCATTATTAAAATAAATTATACCAGGTAAATGCTTAATATGCTGAAAAAACATAGTGACAAAATGAAATGAAAGGGTTGACAAGGAATGCAATAGTAGATACAACTTTTGAAAAGAGTTCAACAAAACATATTTATGGACTATTTTTTACAGAAGTTAAACTAGGAACAAAATGACAGATGTCACTGTCATCAGGCTTACTTTAGAAAGAGATATGCATTTAAAGATCTTTCAAATGCCAAATTTTATATAAAATCATTGCTGCGTTTAATTATACAAAATTTTATAGTCCATATATAAAATGGAAGAATTAAGAGGAAAATAAAATATTTTGTAATATGAGCTTGAGGATATAAATTCAGCCTCTCTGTGTTGAGGTTGCAGTTCTCTTGAAAGAGCAAATGAAGAACTAGGTTAGCAGATGCAATGTTTTACGAACAGGGGTGAAATCTACTTACTTTCCCAACCGGTTCGGAAGTGTGTGCATGCATCACGTGCGTGCACAGACCTCTGCACATGCGCAAACCCTTCTGCACATGTGCAGAAGGTAAAAACAGGTTACTTCCTGGTTAAAACAATGATGACCGGGTGGGTGGACGGAGCCTCGCGTTGCCATTGCTACCAGTTCTCCAAACCACCTGCCGTCATTGCTAATGTTTCCGTTTAACTGGTCCAAACCAGTAGCATTTCACCCCTGTTTATGAAGGCTTATCAGAATTCTCCAGGGAGAAAGTATGATACCTTTTCAACTATTCTCAACTATTATTTTATTTCCTTTACTGTACTGTTCTTTAGATTTTAATCCTGACCAAGGAATTTACATACCTTGCTGCCCTGTGAATTTGAATGGTGTGTGAGATAGCATGGGTGAGAGTGAGTGAGTGTGTGTTTATGTGTGTGTGTGTGTGAGAGAGAGAGAGAGAGAGAGAATGATCCAAAAATTTCCAAACTTTTCTTGACCTTCAGATCTGTTCTGCTCTGTAGAGTTCTAGACCATGTTTATATTCCTTAAGTATCTTGTTCATGAAGATATGTAATTTGCTTTGATTCCTAAGTAAAACATCTCTTTCTAAAATTTTTCTTCAACCTTATCATGATGACTTTGTATTGGCTTTTTTATTTATTCAAAATTTATAGGTTATCTCAAGGTAAATGTGAGCAACTTACAATCATAAAAACTAAAACTTAAAACCTAAGTTTGTACAAAATCCAAAATATAATAAGCAAATAAATACTACTCCAAAACTACTAACTAAAAATTGTTTAATCTGCAATAACATGTATATAAAATATTCTGAACATATTTGAAATATATTAATCGAAGTGCCAATATGCAAACTTACTCATGAAGCTGTTAATTGGAATCCAGCTGGTGAGAGAAAATGAAAACTCTAGAGGGACATCTTAAGATGTTCCCTTACCATAAAGACTTGAACAATCAATCCAGGCACAGATGGAAGCAAATGCATTTGGCAGAGAAACTGATTGCCTCCCTGTGTAAAAATAGTGATGTGGAATGATATTCTTTTAGCCAGATCAACTATGAGATGATCTAACACCATACATAGAAAAGAAACTAAAAAATTCAAATTCCTCCTTCCCCCTTCCACTCCCCCTCCCCCTTTCCTTCTGTTTTATGCTTTAGAGCTGATTTGATACACAATTTTTATCCTAAAATATAGAATAATAGAATATAATTTTTTCTCAGTAAACTAATGGAAAAAGCTGAGAAAATGATGTTTGCTAATTTCAATCAGGATTGGGCATCCCATAATAAATTTAGAGTTCCTCAGTTCAAGTAAAACCTGAAGGATGGAATTTATATTTATAATATGTGTCTTTCTCAGATTCATATTTTATTCTGTCACAGGTTCATTACATGATAATGTCCTTAAACTGTTACTAATTGACTCCTTGGACTTAATCTTGTGACCATTTTAATATTTAATGTCTAATATGTATTAGTGAAATTTATAAAGTTTTAAATATACTATATATTTGCTGCACCAAAGAAACATAATATTTTAGTGCCCCCTACTTTGAGGTCAGTTACTTTGCAATTATTTTGTAATATAGCTTTCTACAACCTGCTCCCTCAAAATTTTCCCAAATTTTAAAGGCTCATCCAAGCTTGGAAAGTATGGGAGTTGTGTCCAAATACACTGAATGACTTCAATTCATAATTTCTTCTTTATTTTTTTTTTATATCACTGCCTCTGTGCAATCCTTTGACATTAATCTTAGCAATTAGTCTTGAAGGTCTCACACTTTCCCCAAAGAGTTCATAACTTTATTAATTTATAAATCAATTTATGAAACCAAACAATGCATAACAATTCTAGACCCTTGCCTTATGTTGAAATAGAAGGAAGCTGTGGCTGGGGATCATTTTCCCAGCTTCAGCTACTGTGCTAGTCTCAAGAAGGTGGGGGGAATATTATTTGCCACAAATAGTTGGTCAACTCTGACATCCCAAAGAGAAAACATATCTGTTTTTCAAGTAGATGGCCTGGCTTTTACTGCTTCACTCTTTGTAATGTATTTCATGGCTTAGGACTTTGCCTCACTCATATCTTGGGTCAGCTTGCATCTGTGTCTCTTCAAGTACATTCTCTTCTGTTTATATGAATAATGCAGACTGTCATTCTGTCTGGTCAGGCTCTTCAGCTTCTGAATCTGAAATATCAAGGATGATGCCTCACAGATCTTCGCAAGGGAAAGTAATAACCAGTTGCAATCAAAACATGTTTTCTTCCATATGTTTCATATACTGTAATGTACAGTGTATATTAAGGCATTTTCCATAAGATGTTAGCATTGTTATGTGACTGCACTTAGGTGGTTTAATAAATCTGATAATGGAGAAGAGAACACTAAAAAATGTAATAATATAATAACAGCAATAACATCAGCACCAGGAAAAGCAATTGGGGGGTGGGGGGTGTTCCTCTTAATATGGGTAGTAATAATAATTTTACAAATCTTTTCTTGGTAATTTGTTGAAGGGACATAGGACTGCACCTTGTTGTCATATACTTTCCACTAAAAGAACAAATAAATAAGGTTTTCTGCCATGCTTATTTAAGAAAGAAAAAAGTATTGTATTTTATTTAGATATTTTTGCTGGAGGTGAGAAACTAGTTCACAAAAATCATTTTATTTAAATAAGGACCACCTTCTAAATTTCTGTTTGGTTAGGACAAGATTTTCCTCTTATTCCTCAATGCATTTTAATCTCCAGTGCATAGTTATTTTCAATGCATGTACATGAAAGGGTATAGGTTGTTGGGGCTTTTGAAAATTTATTTTTAACCATGAATACCTGTCTTGTGACAGTTTCATCTGTTTCATATTTTAACCATTTTACATAGTTGCTAAAAGGGGCTCTGGGGTTTCAGGTTACCCACCCCACCAGATCCAGAACTATGGGCAGGACTATGGGCAGGTTAGGAATGATAGTAGAACTCCTTAACCTGTTTAATTAAAGAAAACCATAAACATTTATAGTTGACTGGAAATCCCTTGTAGACCTTTTTGAATGAAGCAGAAAAAATGCACTTATGATTTGTTTTGATGACTAGAAAAACAGCAACTAGATTATAGAAAAATTGAGCCTTTCCATAAACACAGAGAAAAAGATAATTTTAATTGTAGTTAAATTTGCTGCAAAAGATATCAGAAGTTTCTTTTATTTCTTCCCTCCCTCCCTTATTAGTTTGTCCTTTATTTATGGGCTCTGTGAAATTTTAATAAAAATTATAAAAAATATTGGAGTCCAAATCTGTCTAGAATTTAATCATAAACACCATGAAATTGGAAATGAATAGTCAAGCAGCACATGATTTTTAGAACTCAGTTTGATTCTCCAGGTTATAGTGAGATGATCAACAATTTAAGTACTTTTTAAAAGAGTCTAAAAAAATTCATAGAAGTGAGACGTATCATTGTATACTAAGAGCTGTACTCAAATTCTAATCATGTCATGATTTATTTCATCCAAAATAATAATAAATTAAGTCTTCATATTTCTGCTGACTTCCGAAATAGTTAACTTTATTATATTCAAGAAAGGTCTAACTAGCTAGTTTAAGTTTAGAACAACTGTTCTCTATAGACATCTATAGGGATTTGTAGGGATCTATAAATCTGTGGAAGAAAAGGTTAGATGTAGTCAGATTATAAAATCCCTGCTCTTTTGAGCATCTGTTTCATAGAGCTTTTACTTTTAGGATAGAAATCTTTTATTCTCTGTTGTCAGCATTCCCAAAACATTAGAAGTAGTAGGCTAAAGTCAAAATATAAGCAATAACTTTATGAAATAAAATTATTTCATAAAAAGAGATATTCACTTTTGAGATCCTTTTCTCATATATGTATCCCATACTTGTTGCAAATATTGTCTATAGAGAGATTTTTATCAGGTCTTGGTAGTCCTAAAGGTGCTTTTCAAAAGGCAACTGAACTTTCTTAGAGTCTTTGAGACATTGCAAATATTGTGTGCCCAGGTTGATGGGTGGCATTCAAAGAGAAACTTGTATTCACCAATTTAAGTAACTGGGTTTTGAGTAAATATTACATTGTTGCTAGATGTGAAGGCTTAGAAACAAAAATGGAGGGGAAAAAATTAAAAATGGTCTCCCCCTTTCCAGCTCTCTAATGTGTATTCTCATCTTTATCAGTTGTTGACTTTTTTTATGAAGATCAATGCTTTATATATTTATTTCATACAGTGAAAGAAAAAGTTCAAAATACACCCTCTTTAAGTATAGTGTTGATTTTTTTTTCAACTTGTTTTTGTACATCTGTTCCTCCTAGCAAGAAGAAATTAAGTGATTCTAAATTCCTTAAACTGCTTTTTATTACACATTTTAAAATAATTTCAGTCAATTCATAATTATTGCCTAAACAAATGATGCCTTAAATTTTGAATACCAAGAATTATTTTATGAGCAAACCATCTGATGCATACTGCATTTATAATTCTGCAATTTTAATCTTTATCAAAATGATATAAAATTAAAATTAAATAGTTTTTTAAAAATAATATTTTTGTATATATCTCAATTTCCCTTTTTGGCAGGTGAGATTATTTCACCTGGTGTGGAAATATGAAGCTGGGTAGCATATTGATGATACCTTACCCCAAACTATCAGATCACCTCAAAAACATGCACATACTTGTTGAGCTTTTAAATTTTTTATTTTAATTATAGATTATAATTTGGGGCTTGATTTGAATTTTATATGAATTTATATTGTCTAATATAATGCAAATTTATATAGCCTATACAAATTTACATAACCTATATAAATTTACATAACCTATACAAATTTACATAATCTAATATTATTTATCTGTTTGTTTTTAATGTGTTTTGTGTAGCTCTCCAGCTCCCCAAAAAATAAATAAAACAACAAATATAAAAACAAACACAAAATTTATAAAATACACATTAAATGACAAATATTATAAGAATTAATATACAAATTCTAGGCAGAGAGAGGATAAAAATGCCTACCTCAGCAATGGAACCATCTAAGCATGTCTTAAGTTTCCTGAAGCCTAGATCACATAAGCCAGTTTTGAGGGACTTCTGGAATGTCAAAAGGAACTGAACTAATATAATTGCAGGAGAAAGAATGATTCACAAGCTGGGCACCATGGCAGAGAGAACAAGTCTTCTAGGACCCACCAAATGAAGGTCCCCAGATAATTGTACCTTCAACATGCCTACTCTGTCAAATATAGTGGCATAGGCTGAGAGGTGGTATTACTTAATTTGCCAGGGGTTAGAGATATATAAATGATTTCTCACACCATGGCAATGGATGAATTCACCAAGCAGCCTCTTAAAGAGGAAAGGAAAAAGAATCCAATCTCCATAGTAGCCTACATAGTAGAAACCAGAGGTGGATTTTCTTTCCCCAAATCATCATGTACTGAAAGAAAGAGGTGAACCAGTACAACTCTGTGCTCCCTACTTCCAATCTCCAAGATGATACAGAAGGATAACATGGTTGATACTCTTGAAAGCTGCTGATAAGTCAAGTAGGGAAAGGATGGATACACTACTGCCCCTATTCCACCCATGCCAGAGATCCTCTAAAAGCAGAAGCTACGTTCATTCCATTGCATTCCTGGGTCTGAATCCTGACTGAAAAGGATCTAGATAATCCACACCCTCCAAGACCCAGAAGTTGTTATGCAACCACTTTCACAACCACATTGCCCAAGAAAAGGAGACGAAATATTGGATAAAAATTGTTCATTGTGATGGTGTCCAGTGATGGCTTCTTGTGCAGAGTCTTCTTTAAGAGGTAAAGGAATAACGGTCTCACTCAAAGAAGAATTAACCACCATCTGTGGTTGTGTATCATATAAGTGAATATTCACTTACATGATACACAACCCAGGGCTACTTTGACAAACCAGGACAGGCAGGGATCTAAAGAGCAGGTGCTTGACCTAAAGATCTTCTCTAAAAGGCAACTAGACTTTCTTGGATGCAAAGCAAAACACTTTCAAAGAAAAAAAAATCAAGGGAGTTCAGTTGCCTTTTGGAAAAGTACCTTTGGAACAACCATGCCCTGGATGATTGAGAATCTTCATAGACAACTGAGTTCACAGACCTGAGGACCCAGCCAATTTCCTCAGGTCTAATGTTCAAACTGTTCCTGTGAGAAGGCCAGTATTCAATTGGGAACAAATCCAAGCAATTTTATCTGACATATGCTGCACAGATTTTTCCACATGGCTCTGTAAAAGATTTTCTGAACCACGTTTACTCAAGAGAGCACATGCCACTTAAAATAGGGCTGAAAGGGATGCAGAAAGTGATATGTCAACATACTTGCTGTCACAATTTAGGCATGAACAGTGGCCCTATCCAATATTTGGTCAAGTGTCTTCTTTGTTCAGTGCCAGAAACAAACGTAGACCTCTATGTCCCATTTCATCCCCACAGACTTCCATAAACCATAGGGAGTGATAGGATCCATGAAAAGATATATTGCATAGGCACAAACTGGTCCAAGACCTCAATTTCACCCTTATTCCAAGCAGTAACCGCAGCTTCAGATAGACATGCAACAGACCAACAGGAACAACCCCAGCTCCTTCTGAAATCCATCTGGGTCTGTTAGTTACTTGGGGTGGTTCAGTCTAATCAATCCAGCCTCACTGTATTCCTAGAGAATCCCATAGAAATCAGGATGTTATCTGCAGGGAACACTGAAAGTTCCCTCAGTTTCAGCGTACACTGTCACTGCTTTGATTGGAGCACTAAATCGGGAGTTTGACCACTGTCCCAAGTAAAGTTCTATAATGGAAGTTGTAAGCCCCTGAGCCTACACAGACCCCATTCCACAGGAAGCCTGAATATAATCCCCTAGAACCCTAATTCTAGAGAACTTAACTGCCAACCTAGAAATAGAGGCAAGGAACTCAGGCTGGGAGGTTGCTATGAACCAAGTAGATAGGTATAACAGCAAGAATCCCAAGTGATCTTTAGAGCCAACTTAATGAACAGTATCTCACAACTAGGGACATAAGTGGCAGGTTGTCAGAAAACTGTAAGAGTTCCTGATGATAATCACCACACCCCCATCCCTGCCCCAGAGTCTCAGTTGATACCTCACTAAAAACCCAGTTGGGCAAATTTCAGAAAGGGCATCGCTTCCACTTCAGAACCTAGGCAGATCATGGTAATATATGCCAGTTCAGCCCATTCATCAACAATTATATCTTAGATGGTGGAGGTCTTATTACAGACTGACCTGGTATTCTGTAGAAGCAGCCAGAGACCAGAAGCGCTGAAGGTCTGTTGACAGAGCATAAGAACTGAGATCAAGGAAGTGGAATGTGGCACCTTTAAGTAACAATGGTTCCATGGTTCTCAAGAGTGGGCCATTCCATCTCTCCCACCATCTCTCCCCCTGACTAAGGCCACCATTCTATTACCCTGAAACAGCCCCATCCCCTAAATCAAGCCCCCAGAGATTTGGGACTATGAACCTCCTAGTGACTTCACCACACACCCCTGGAAGGAGAATCTGAGCAGCCTGCAGCACTTTAGCATCAACACCTCTCAGCACCAATATGGCATCCCACCCGCACTGCCTCACACACATATCCCCCCCTCACATGCATACATTCAAACAACCAAACATACATATAATCTAATATAGAATAGAATAGAATTTTTATTGGCCAAGTGTCATTAGACACACAAGGAATTTGTCTTGGTGCATATGCTTTCAGTGTACATAAAACAAAAGATACCTTCATCAAGGTACAACATTTACAACACAAATGATGGTCATAGGGTACAATTTAACACTTAATGATACAACACTTAATGATAATCATAGGGTACAAATAAGCAATCAGGAACAATCAATATCAATATAAATCATAAGGATTACCAGCAACAAAGTTACAGTCATACAGTCATAAGTAGAAAGAGATTGGTGATGGGAACGATGAGAAGATTAATAGTAGTGCAGATTTAATAAATAGTTTGACAATGTTGAGGGAATTATTTATTTAGCAGAGTGATGGCCTTCGGGAAAAAACTGTTGTTGTGTCTAGTTCTGGTGTGCAATGCTCTATAGCATCATTTTGATGGTAGGAGTTGAAACAGTTTATGTCCAGGATGTGAGGGATCTGTAAATATTTTCACGGCCCTCTTCTTGATTCATGCAGTATACAGGTCCTCAACGGAAGGCAGGTTGGTAGCAATTATTTTTTCTGCAGTTCTAATTATCCTCTGAAGTCTGTGTCTTTCTTGTTGGGTTGTAGAACCAAACCAGACAGTTATAGAGGTGCAAATGACTCAATAATTCCTCTGTAGAACTAGATCAGCGGCTCCTTAGGCGTTTGAGCTTTTTGAGTTGGCGCAGAAAGAACATTCTTTGTTGTCCTTTTTTGATGATGTTTTTGATGTTAGCTGTCCATTTTAGATCTTACGATATGATAGAACCTAGAAATTTGAAGGTTTCTATTATTGATACTGTGTTGTCTAGTATTGTGAGAGGTGGAAGTATGGAAGGGTTTCTCCTAAAGTCTACCACCATTTCTATAGTTTTGAGTGTGTTCAGTTCCAGATTGTTTCGGTCGCACCACAAGGCTAGTTGTTCGACCTCTCATCTATATGCGGATTCGTCATTGTCTCGAATGAGACCAATCACTGTTGTATCATCTGCGAACTTCAGTAGTTTAACAGATGGATCGTTGGAGATGCAGTCATTGGTATACAGAGAGAAGTGGCGAGATCACACAGCCTTGGGGGGGGGGGCTGTGCTAATTGTACAGGTATTTGATGTGATCTTGCTTAGCTTCACCTGCTGCTTCCTGTTTGTTAGGAAGCTTGTCATCCACTTACAAGTCTGTTCAGGTACCTGTAGCTGGTTTAGCTTAGTTAGAAGAGTGTCTGGAATGATGGTATTGAATGCTGAACTAAAGTCTACAAAGAGGACCCTTGCATAGGTCTTAGGAGATTCAAGAAGTTGTAGGATGTAGTGCACAGCCATATTAACACCATATCTGTTGATCTATTTGCTCGGTATGCAAATTGCAATTTTCCTGGCTTTTGTCTGTGAAATAGGTCCTGCACTTCCTTTTCTGTGATCACTAGGGGTTGTGAACCCAATGGGTTGGGGTCAGTTGTAGGAGGCTTGGCTGTTGTTGGTGTGTCTGGGATGGGGGTTGTGGAGATAGGTGGCTGTAGTTTCCTTTCAAATCTTTCCTCTTCATATCTGTAAGAATGTGATTATGAAATATGTTTTTATTGTATATTTTGATCACAGACTGTAATAATATATTGTTATAATCATCGCTTTTATCACAATTATTCCTGATGTGAGAAATAGATTACTGAAATATATTTTATTGAAATATTGTTTAAAGCAATTTTTTTTAAATTTTATTTTATCATGAGCTCTTCTAGCTAATTCTTAGAATAAGTTAATGGTACAAATAGATTTAGCATCACAGTTTAATACTATTTTTCTGAATAATAAATTGTTTGCTTATACTACTTCTTTTAAAAAAATATGTTTTAAAGAAATGCCTTGATAGATTGTGATAACATATGCAGCAGCTCTGTTGTGATTTATTAGAGTAAATGTATATAGTGCTCAAATAATGAAGTCCCAATAGACTCTTTGCAAAATAAGTTAGAAGAACAAGAGCATCACAATTAAACCAAAACCGTGACTGATACAACAGTTTTAAGACTATTACGGCATCCTCATATAGCTTGGACCAAGGATGTAATGAAATACCACTGTTTTTAAGAAGTTACAAAAAGTTAGGAGATAACTCTGGGGAAGAGAATTTTACAAAGTGGGGCATACTACAAGTAGATAGCCTCCCACTTTGTACACTAAATACCTCACAAAAGCAAGGATACTCTTAGCAGACCCTCTCATAAGTATCAAACCAGACAGGCAGATTTTATTTTAAGCAGCATTTTGAACTCGGTTCAGAAGCCTTCTGGTAACCAATGCAGTTACCAAAGATGTTATTCTGCACTGGCAGGGTTGATCTGCCAGTACTCTAGCTGCTGCATTTTGTCACAGCTATAGCTTTGAGGTTGTCTCCAATGAGCAAATGGCGTGTTGGGGCTGTCTCAATGAACAGCGTGTAGTCCAGATGAGTGGTGATTATAGCGTGAATAGCTATTGCAAGGGAATCCTGGTGAAGTAGGATTATACTGGCACAACAAACTGCCAAGCTGAAAAGTCTAAAATGCTTCCCTGTGTAGCCAATAGTTTAATTACTGGTTCAATGATTATCTTCTCTATAAATAAACATTTATTCAACTTGTATGGATTTGTAGAGATTCAATCCAAATCTGAATTTAGATTCAGAAATCTAAATTTCCCAATGACATGGAAATTATGCAAAATGACTCAAAAGATTAAAATAAAAATAAGAGCTCCCGTTACTTGTCCCAGCTTCTGCCAACCTAGCAGTTTTGAAAGCAAGTAAAAATGCAAGTAGAAAAAATAGGGACCACCTTTGGTGGGAAGATAACAGCGTTCCGTGCGCCTTTGGCGTTGAGTCATGCCGGCCACGTGACCATGGAGACGTCTTCGGATAGCGCTGGCTCTTCGGCTTTGAAACGGAGATGAGCAACACTCCCTAGAGTCGGCAACAACTAGCACATATGTGCGAGGGGAACCTTTACCTTTTAAAAGCAAAGTAGAGTAGAGTTGGCAGTTTTCAAGAAGAGTTTGGACAACCATTTTGTAGGGTTTTTTGGGGTCGTTAATTTAAAATGTGGTATGCATAGGAATATATTTTAGCCATTTCAGATAAAGTTGAATGTGCTTAGAAAATTTTAAGATGCAGAAGTGAGCAGTGATATTGCTGAAGGGGGAAATAAGAAAGTAAGATCATGCCATTGCAAAGCATATGCCTTCCTTTTTGAATTGAAATGTCTGATCGTGAGAGCATTTTTCCAACGAACAAATAGTTTTTAAATGGTTTTTAAAAATATTTCCGGCTTAACTATATCCAAAAAGAAAATATGTACCAAGATAGGGTGGATGATGGATGTGGAATAAAAAGTGGCAGAGGCTGCATTTTCAAAGCAAAGAGTCTTCAGAGAATGCTAAATTGACAAGAACTGAGTATGCAGTACTCAGATAATACTAATAAACGATGACCAATTATTTAAAAGTAAATTTAGTTCTCTTCAGTGGCTTTTTTCACTAGGAAACTATGATATAGATTGTAACCATAGTAATCAAAACCACTGAAACCAAAATTGAGAGATAAAAGGCAACTTTGTTCTTTGCAAGATATTTTTTAAAATTAATCATGCATGGAACATTTCAGGGTTGATAAACTCCATCATCACTTTTTCATTCATTCCACTGGCCTGACTAGCTTGTTTGGTCGAATGGTTAAGACACTAGGATAGAACCTAGGGGACAGGGAGTTCTAGTCACATGGTAGGCAAAAAAGCCTGCTGGGTGACTTTGGCTTTGTCGCGCTCTCTCTCTCTCTTTCAGTCCAACCACTTTCCCAGATTGTTGGGAAAATAGGAGGAGAAAGAAGTATTAGTATTTTTGTTGCCTTGAGTTATTTATAAAAATAATAAAAATAGGATATAAATAAATAAAATATTAAAATCAGAACTATTTAGTCATTTGTATTTATCCTTTCTGGAAAGATACTAGCTTGAAATCAAATTTGTAGTAGCGGATACATATTTTAATGACAGCATATATTATGAACAATTATTCAGTGTTGGAGAAAGAAATTTGGTACATTCTAGGAGCTATATTCTCATAAAGTTTAGTGCTAGTATTGAAAACAGATTGAGCTGAATCCTGCTTAATGGAGCTTCATTTACAATTTATGAAAAATTGCCCATAAGAAAGGAAAAGGGAGAATTGCCTCTCAAAAGGAGGATTTGAATCTTATTTTATAAAGGGCTTCCGGAAAAAGAAATACAAGACAAGATTGCCATTTATTTATGTATTTATTTAAAACATTTAGTAATTTTAATATAGCCATTCAATTTTTATCAAACTCTGAACAGCTCCCATCTATTTAAAAAACCCATCAGTATATCATTAATACTTACATATAGCTTACATGTGGATGAAAACAAAATACAGGGGCTTAAAATCTAAAATAGAATACTGAATCTCTATGTAGGAAATATGCCATCAGTCTATATGAGGGTAGGAGAAAGACTGGATGTCTTGGTTCCAAGTAATGAACTCCGGGAAGTCAGGACTTGAGCTTGGCTCAAGTTCAAGAATCCCTTTATTGAGTACATCATATCAGTACTTAGAAGGATGAAGCTAAGTCTAAATTATTTCTATGCATAGGGATAGTTAAAATAATACGATTTCCCCATCCTCATAAGTCTCTCAGGTCACATGAGCCAATCTGTCCAGTCGTAGGTTCCTGCTCGCCTTTGACAGGTGTCTGATGACATGACCTTGGTTCACATGCTGGCTGGTAGACTAGCCAGTTGAGGCACCACATTCCTAAATTCCCCCCTCTTCCCCCCCACTTGAATGGCAACCAAGAAATGAAGCAGAATTAAGCATGGTTCCAGTTGAAGTCATTTTGCAGATTGACACTGGCATTGAAATAAGAAGATTTCTTTACATATTCACTTTGTTATTTTTTAATTTATGTTTATCCAATTGTGATTCAAAAATTCTAGTAATTTAGAATTTCAAATATGGGTAGAACATAACACAAGTATGTTCCATATAATCTTGGATTATTTGTTTTTGTCTATACATCTATTAATTAATCAGGGAAAACAAGTAAATATTTGGATTGGGAGGATTTTAGGGGCAAGTAGAAGCTTATTCAGACCCTTCTGGTCAGATATCTGGGAGATTATTGATTTGTGACATTATGACAACACCTGAGCCTGGAATTATGGTCATATGTCATTGTGGTCATAAGTTGAGGCATCACATAACCACACACATTTTTGGCAGTAACTATTAAAGTATGGGTGTCAAACTCACAGCATCATGTTGCTGTCACATGACATTTTGCAATGTTTTTCCCTAATGGCTGGATACATCTGTCATGCATCCGGCCAGGAGTGGTCAATTTTATACCCCTGAATTAAAGGAATCAATTTTCCCTAATGGAGTATTTTTGCCAGAAACAGAAACTGGCAAAAAAAATTCAAATAGCAATTATATGACTGTAGGACACTGTAAACAATTGTAAAGATGAGTTGGTTGCCAACCAAAATGCAATTATATGGGCACGATGTGAGTGTGGCTGCTGCAACTTTGAAAACTGGTTTTCAGGATATGTTATTTTGGTTGCAAAAATCCAGACAATCATTAAATATCAATTAAGCTATGTAGAAAAAAAACTAATTCTGATTAGCTCATTTAGATTTTGGCATCCCTAGGAAAGACCCATATGCAAAACCTTTCTACATATAAAAGTAGGAGAATCCAGTGTGGAAAGTGCAAACCCAATGCACACTTAATGCTGGAATATAATCCTGTTGCACTTTACTCTAAAAGTTCTGTGTGGTGCAATAAAATCCTCCTCATCTCCCAACCTCAATTTGGGTTATGGCATTCAACTATTTTTATTATCCCTTTTAATGTCTCTTTTGAATGGTTATCAATATAGACATGGAGAAAAACCACACTGAAACACCATTCAAAAGTATCTGGAAGCTTCAGCTGGTGCTGAATGCAATGGTGCAGGCAGTTACTGTATGTGAGTCCTAGAGCAGCACATGTTACACCATTAAAGCCCTTCACAGCATGGGGCTGTGCAGTTTGAGGTCCTTCCTATTGTTGGTTGCATCAGTGCATCCACTAGATCTGTCAGAGTTGGCACGTTGTGAGTACCATTGTCTACGGATCTTCATTTGGTGGATTGCAGGAGAAGTGCCCTCTCTGCTATGGCAACCACCTTATGGAACATTGTTCCCTGAGAGATTAGCTTCATCCCTTTTCATAAGCCATCTAGAGTTACCCTAAAGTAAGATGGGCAGCCAATCAATCAATCAATCAATCTTTTGTAAAACCCTCAAAGTTTTGGCTAGATTGTCAGGATTGGGACTGCCTGGCAACAGAAAACTTGCCCAGATGGCTCCATTGTTGAGGTAGCCATTTTTATTCTCCTTCTCCTGTGATTTGTATCTTTCACTTTTATCATACTTATCATTGAGATTTTTTACATTGTACACCTTTGATTTTATTCATTATTTTATTCAATAGTTATTCACCAGTCTGAGTTGCCTTCAGTGAGATGGGCAATTATATACATTTGATCAATCGATAAATTAAATAAATAAGAGAGACAATAAAAAGCTAAAAAGGAAAAAAAACAGAAGACAGTCTCTCCAACATGCAGATTCCATCTCTGCCATCTCTAAGAAGGATAAACCAAGATGTTGCCTTTGTGAAATCCTGTAGAAATACTGTTGGCCAGTGTCCATAACTATTTGACAGATTCTTTCTTTGTTCTGTTTTTTCCAAATTATCTAATCATGGAAATGATTAATATGTTTTGACTGTCATAGATCATCTTAATTTTCACCCCAAAATAGAATGGTGGAAGCATTCAGTACAAGGAGACTTTGGGTTATGATAGCAGTTGGGACTGGGATTGCCCTCACTAAACAATGTGGTTATAAAGTGTGGTGTCTTGTGATTGTATAACTTAGCAACGACAAAACCAGGAAGTCCCAGTTGCTGTCATAACTCCAAGATATAGGAGTTGTTAAGCAGAAGAGGCAGGTAAAGTACATGTGATGGGGAGTGCCATGGGAGGGCGAGCCAAGGAAGAAAGGAGAATTAGATATGTTTCCTGCCTTGAGTTATTTATAAAAATAATAAAGGCAGGATAATCCATTTAGCAAGGCCAGTAACTTTGGACTGCATTACTGATCCATTCTGAGTACTGAGTACTGGTATCCTCAGGATATCCACTGACTCCTCAGGATATCCACTGACAGAGGCTTTTAGTTCTGCTCTTTTTCTTAAAATTGTTTCTCCAGTGTCTTGCTTGTTCAAATGGAATGAGCAATTAATGCTAATAAGACAGAAAGTTCGAACTTCCATTGCTTTCTTGCTGGTTTGTTGGCTAACAGCAGAAAAAATGATGATGAGAAAATGATGGTGACTCATGAAAAGAACAGAGTTCTTTGAAGATGTGTTTTGAAGGATCTTCTAAAATCTGGAGATGATATTGAGGGGAAGATGTGACATAGACACTGTACATAGTAAATGTAGCATTGTATGAATAATATTGCAAGTGAAACCATATGATATCTAAAAGTTTCAAATGTGATGGAATTAATTAGGAACTGAAATGAAGTAAAATCCCATTTCTTTTCTATGTAGGCATTGGTAAGATATAAATATTAAAGGGATATTAGGATCAAATATGATTAATTCTGACTGATCTCTCTTGTGCTTTGTCAACTTTTGTTTCCTTTCCTAATTGACCTCCTATGTTTTGATTACCAATTGATTAATTTATGCTTGCTAGTATTACATGAAACCAAATTCAGGCTAGTAAGCACAAATGAAATTTGCCAAGAGATTGACAGTAATTCTGTTATTATAATCTCAGGCAGAAAATGTATCCTCAAAGTAAGCTAGCTCTTACTGTAAGTTCATATCACTTCTACTAAAATCAGTTTGATCTGTTGCATACTACTTGTTTGCCAGTTTATATTCTTTATTGTATGCCATGATCACACTAGTATTGTGTTATGTACATTTATGTTATCTCATTTTAAAATAACCTGTGGGGTTAAGAATTCTTGTTTGATTCTATGTGTGATTGTAATTCACACAGCCGTTTATATTGCACTCCTGTACACCATTTGACGTACCAGGCTAAACACAACTCACAAAGCACACGTGACAAACCATTAACAATTTATTCCCATAACTGTGTATTCCATGTTCAATATTTATTGCCCATCTGGATTACAAAAATCAAAGTTATTAAGAAACAGGTGATTTTTTTCCAATAGTACAATTTAAAAATATGCAGTAAATGATCACACTCAGTAAAATACATGGGAGATGTAATTAATTATTCTTGTAGAAGGTTTAGCTTAAACCAATTTACCAAATTTAGAGCCAGAGAGTATTTTAAATTAGGGTTCCATTTTAACTTTAATGTTTAACAGCTTTGCTTCTCCTGTGTTTTTAATCTGTAGGCAGAGCCATTTAATAGATGAGGTACTGTGTAGCACAAATATGAATAATATAAAAAAGATCATCCAAGCAACTCTTGAACAAACCAAACCAAACAAAAAATCACAGGAGCAGAGAAACTAAGAAAACAAAACCAAATAGACAACTCTTACCTTTTCTAATGTGATAATTTTTCTAATGAAAGATGTAAGGATAATAAATAGGATTTCTTGACTCTACTTGGTTTTTCTTTAGCTCCTGAATAGTTTTTCTACCCTCTTAAAAAAGGATTTAAATCCAGAGGGTGAATCCTTCAGATAAACTTGAATAATCCCGGCAGCTTTCTCTCTTGCTCAGTTTAAAATTTTCTTCATGTAGAAAATTCAATTCTTGACCGATCAAAAAAATTATGACAGATCAATCCAGATACAGCAGATTTAATTATCAAACTCTCCTTTCATTTGAGAAATGGCATGTTTTGTTTTTCTTCCATATTATGTGGGATTCCCTTTTCCTTTTAATTGAAGAAACACTGCTTCCCTGTGCTTCGGGTCTCCCCTGCCCTGCTTCCTTTTGGATAATAGCAATGGATCACTTGCATGTGGTGTTTGATGCCTTGCATGATGCTAACATGCAAAGGCAAGTTCCAGTCTGCATGCTGCTTAATGAATGTTTTTCCCCTTTCTCTCCCTCCTTGTTATGTGCTTTCAGAAGACAACTATGTGGAAGGTGGGTGATTTCTATCTTATTTTTTAAGTTCTGTTCTTTCCTTGCATATCCCTTCTCTTTAGTGTTTTGCCTCCAGGTTAGTGTTTATAATGATACATCTTATCATTAAAACGGTAAGTTGATTTTGTTCTTTCTTTATGAGAGTGTTGAAATCTTAAGATCATGGTTCTGGATATTTCTGCTACTGACCTCACCCACCAACCAAAAAATCACTGCTAAAAATGCAAATGATATCTATTTAATTGGGGAAAGTCGAAATCAAGTACCACATATTTGTGGTCTATAAATTTATTAAGTGGTTGACTTCATATACAAATTGCTTTAATCCATTTTAACACGATAACCAAATAAAGTCCAATTTTATATTTAAAAAATTCTAATCAATCTATTATGTCTCAAGCTATAACAACTGTCAAGAAACTATCCTGGATATGCATAAGAATTTATATGGTTCCCTATTTTTCTCTAAGGTCATACTATACTATAAGTTGCTTTTAAAGTTGCATTTATTATTATTTTTTAAAAAACCTACATTGTGATATGGCATTAACTTTGTCTTCATAATCAGTGCATCTAAAATTAGAAATCATTATAAAGTAATTCAAAATATATGATAAGCCTTTCTTGTAAGCATAGAGTTCAATTTTAACTTTGACATTAAGGAACTGCTTCAAGAAAGAGCAAAGGGAAAACTTCCCTTTTACATCTCTAGAAACGCTCATGACTTTGCATTTTTTAATGGAATCAAGCAGAGGAAAAACAACAATACGAACAACAACAAAATTGTATTCACTGCATGGTTTCATGATAACATTTTGGATTATTGCTTATATTACTGTGGTTAGGAGTATTTATGCTACTATTGTATAGAGATTTAATTTTATTATCTTACATGGTAGAGGCAGGACATGATCCGTATTGAAGATAATGTATCATATTCTCAAATTATTTACACCAGTTTCTAGTTTTGCAAGAAGGGACATTCATTTGTGTATTTATCAGTTTATTCATGAAATTTCATTTTTCTTATTCATTAGATGTATATTCCGTTATTTTTCCATGCGTGTAAGATGGCATATGTAGCATTCTCATCTGTTTTTAAACAACATCCCTATGAACTGGTTATGCTGAGAGCTTGACACTTTTAAAATCAGTCAAGACTAAGGATAGTCATGAACCTGAAATTATCCAATCTCAGTTTAACATTCAAAATATTGTATTTACAATGACTTTCAGTTGGAATTTAATTTAATTTATTCCAGTGTCACAAAAAGTAATAAATATAAACATTGCTTATTAAGAAGCAGCATCTCTGTAGCTATTGCCTGTTATACCACTATTCTCTCACACATAATAAGAACTCCTGAGAATCTGATTGTGGTCCAAATTCCTTTAGACTGTGTACAATTTACTTTATTGAAATGGAAGAAAGAGACAGACTTGCTTTAATAAATATTTTTAAGAACAACTTCCAAAGCAAATAACAAAAAATAACACCTAATCTTGCTAAGTTAGCATATTGGTAAGTATATTTTTAGTTAGTAAAACATCTATAAGTATGTGTAGATTCTGTAACTTTATGGAAAAGTTACAGCAGATTAGTGTTTTGTTTATCTGATGTTTACAGGGAATCTGATGAGCCACCTACCAAGGAGAAATCAGTATCCACCATCTGTTGTGGTCTAATTGTATTTTTGCCAATTGTGTAGCCCAGGCAGGAAGCAAAGGAGAGAAGGAACCTTCTCTTGTGGACTACCAAATATGCCATATGGTTCATAAGTTATAGAAACAGAACCATTCCACTTCAGGAGAATGGCTTTAATTGTTATTGTAATATGTTCTAAAGAAAGATATGGCAGTTTAAACAAAACCATGCCAGCTGTTTAATGAAAGGAAATGCCTTTGAAAATCCAGAAGAATTAAGGATTTTCTCCTTTAAGCATTTTTTTTAACCTAATTATTAATAAGGAGGAAAAAAATAAGATACATGCTACTATTCATATGCGTTGCAGAATAGTGTCTGAAGAACATTTGTAGTTAAGATGAATTTGCAGTGCTAGATATTGATGTCTACATATTTAAACTTATTGTATCACTTACATCCATGCATATTTCTTCATATATAAGCTTGCTTACTATATGATCTCCTTCCATTTACTTGTGCTACCTTGATCAACATGTTTATCGTCTAATGAGAAAAAGTAATCAACAAAGCAGAACTTAAAACCTCCAATCCACATCATCCTTATGGTATCATAATTACAAATGAGACTTACAAACCCATTCTGGACCAAAATTTTCATTGCTAAGGAAGGCAGTTAAGGTAGCCACATTTAATTTTATGACCTTTTTTGACCATGATTGTTAAGTGAATCACTGCAGTTGATATGGGAATTATGTGGTCATTAAGCAAATCCAGCTTCCCCCCATTGCTTTGACTTGCTTCCTCTGACTTTGCTTAGCACGAGCCAGCTGCGAAAGTGGCAAATGGCAATCACATGACCCTGGGATGCTGCAACTGTAGTAAAAACTTGCTGTTTATCAAGTTTCTGAATTTTAATCATGTGACCATGGGAGTTCTGCAATAGTTTTAACTGCAAGACCTGGTAAGTTACTTTTTTCAGTGCCATTGTAACTTCAAATGGTTGTAGGCAATGACTACCTCACTTCCTGTTTAAACTGGGAATGGAAAAAACATAATTAGCAAACAAGTCAGTCTCTTTAAGTACAGGTAATCCTTGACTTACAGCCACCATTGAGCCCAAAATTTCTATTGCTATGCAAAATAAGTTATTATGTGAATTTTGTCCCATTTTATTACCTTTCTTGCCCAGAGTTGTTAAAGGATTCACTGCAATTGTTAAATGAATCTGGCTTCCCCGGATGTCCTATGGATTTGGAGAGGAATCCTGTCTTTGGATCCCACATCCTAAATCCCATAGAAATATCTGTGATTCCATCAGTGGTCTAACAGTGCTAGAGCAGAGGGCATGGCATGGGAAAAAATTGAGGGAAGCCCTGGTGCTGAATGAGTCAAAGCCTTCATGGTAATTCAGCATGTCTAAGAGTTGGTTTAAAACTATGCAAACCTCAACCAATAAGGAAGAAAACAAACAAATAAATGATTCAAAATAGCAAAACGATGGTAAATTACACTTCCTGACTTTTTCCCTGCCAACCTGTTACCAGCAGAGCACTTAAAATATTAGAGGCTTTGACATTCATGTTATCTGTGAGGTCAGGTAGAAACACTCTTTTAATCAACCGTCTGCGTTGGTTGATTACAGAATTTACATCCTAATTAAATGATTGTTTTCAAAACTGATTAAAAATCCATCTAGAGAAGAAAAATTAGTTTATAATAGTCATACACATTTCAGTATGAACTGATATGAATGAAATCAATCAAAATTCTTTATATTTATATGTAGCTTTGTGTATAATTGCAGATATTCACACACAGCAAAAGTAACATCCAAGCAAAGTGTTCATGGCCTAATAGAGCAGTGCATAAACATTAAAAGCTGATGCTGTCAAAACTGATCAAGGTTGATATACCAAAATGATTCTGCTATGTGAGGCAATGAAGCCCATTTTAGCCTTTCCCCTAAAGATTGTTGTTTTGTTTTAATCATAACTATTCTTGCCTTTATCTGATTACATTAATAACAACTATTTTTTTTCCAATATACTCATTAGAAATTCCTTTCTCTCATCCTCATTTTTGGTAACATTCTCTTACATGCACTTTTTAAAATTTGTCTTACTTCTTCATTCTATCAGGCAGCTTTCTCCTACTTCTTATTAGAATATCTTCACATACTGCTGTGGTACTTGGTGTGAAGCAGAAGCCTCAGCCTAGAGAAGATCACTTAGATCATACTTAGTTAATTTGGAAAATTAGAAATTTGGAAAATGAGAGGAAGTAGCTTAGAGCTTAAAACCTGGAGAAATTTAATTTCTTTGCTTTACAGTTGGCAGTCAATTGTTGTTTAAAGCTTCATTCTTATCAGCAATACAGTTTCTAATCTAGGCAAATTATATATGGAAGACTTCCATCTAGTCTAGTTGAGAGGTGAATTAAGGGTTAAGTGTCTGGAGATCTGAGCAGGGTGTGAAGTCTGACACTTTATAACAGGGGTCTCCAACCTTGGCAACTTTAAGACTTGTGGACTTCAACTCCCAGTGGAGTTGAAGTCCACAAGTCTTAAAGTTGCCAAGGTGTGTATGTATGTATGTATGTATGTATGTATGTATGTATTTATGTATGTATGTATTTATTTATTTATTTTGTCACACAGTATATATGAGCCTAATCATGAAATAACTATACAATATATATATTGTATAGTGTATATATATATAGTATATATATAAGCATGAGTATATATATAAGCATGAGTATGTAATAACTAAATTAATTGAATATAAAGAAAGGAAACAATAGGACAGGAATGGTAGGCACTCTTGTGCTCTTATGCACACCCCTTATAGATCTCTTAGGAATGGGGTGAGGTCAATAGTAGACAGTTTTGGGTTGAAGATTTGGGGATTATGGATGTTGGATTTTGGATGTTGGAGACCCCTGCTTTATAATACAATTCTCTTTATTCATTTGCAAGCATAGCTTGTATTACCTTTTCTTTCATTCTCTTTCCATTCATTTTGTTTAAATTAGAAGAGAGATTCGTATTTTTCATAATGGGTTTGTATCATTTCTTCCTGTAAATGTTCTACATTCACTTCAATTTTTCCCTTTTTCTCTCTTTCTTTCTTCCATGATCATTTTTCTCAGTATCAATTTTTATATTAGCAAATTATTATCCGTTCCAAATCAGATCTTCTCATTCCTTTTGTGTCCTTCACTGATTCTCTCAGTCTTCTATCTTAGACAAGCAAATTAATCATGCTTTTACAGTGTAAGTATGAATAAAAAACATTAAAAACTGATATTAGAGATAAAATTCTATTTGTTCACCAAATACAGGTAGTCCTCAATTTACAACAGTTATAACAGCTTTGAAAAAAGTGACTTATGACTGTTTTTCACACTTGCAACCATTGCAGCATCTGCATGGTCACATGATCAAAATTCAGATGCTTGGCAACTGCTATATATTTATAATGGTTAGTGTCCCAGGGGCATGCAATCCCCTTTTGCAACCTTCTGATAAGCTGAGTCAACGGAAAAACCAGTTTCACTTAACAACCGTGTTACTAACTTAACAAGTGCAATGATTTACTTAATAAATGTGGCAAGAAAGGTTATAAAATGGGACAAATTCACTTAAGAAATTGTTATGGCTCCAGCCCCCCTCCCGGGCCTGGCCCCCTGCCAGAAAGTGACTCAGAGACTGTGGGGGAAGGGCCGTCAGGGTTCCCCTCTGCAGGGCCGGCCTCTCTGGCTCAGCTCCAGGAGCCAGAGGCAGACCAGGTGGAGGAGGTGATGAGGCCTCTGTCTCCTGTATCTCCCCCCGCCCAGGCAACGCTTCCAGACCCAGCTGTGGACAATCAGTCCTGGTTAGATCCCAGGTTTCATAGACAAGAGAGGCGGGAACAACAAAAGAAGGGGTGGGGCAGGCCTAGAGAGTGCTGAGTCACGGAGCCATAACCCACAGGGTATAAAAGCAGGAGGGGCTGCTCTACTACTTCGTGATGGACAAAATAAACTGACTGGTGGAAACTTGAGCTGAACTATTTGACTGAGCATTTGGCCTGGATTGCTGTTTGTTCCTGACTTCCTGGTTGCTCCAGTAACGAGCTTCTGTGACGCCGGCATCAGGGAAGATACAGAAAACTTTGGCAGACGATTGCTGGGTTGCTGCCAGAGCTGATAGCTGCCATGGACTAAATTGCTGGCTAATTGAGTCAGTTCACATGTCTCCCGGACTGAGGTGGGGGGAACAGAACAGAAATGTTTCACTTAGCAACAGAAATTTTGGGCTTTAATTGTGGTCATAAATTAAAGACTACCTGTAATCAACATTCTCATTTGTTCCTGGATCTCTAAATGGCACTCTAATTTCACTCTTCTTGTTTCTAGCCCATTGCTTCATATCATGTATCCTCATTGCATTCATTCAAAATGTTTCAAAATTTTTCAACAAAACACTGCAAGTTCTTTCATCCTTCACTGAGTCATAGCATGCAACATCCATGCACATATATAAAAAACCGTACCTTCTGCCATATATTTGTGTAGTTCAATCATAATTAAGTCTATATTTTATTTCCTTTTATGCATTCATCAAAAACACTCTATGTGGTCAAATCACTTTGAATTATATCCTTGTCATTTTTCTTAGTTTCAGAGGCATTTTTTTCTTTTGTTTTTTCTTTCTGTTTTTTTTAGTTAATTCATATTTTTTATCTTGCGGTTTTTTTATAAAGTTACAGCTTGCATTATCATCAAGATAGGACTCCTCAATATTTTAACCCACTGGTCATTGATTATGGCTTTGATCAACCAAGACTTTCACATTTTACTGAATAAATAAAGATAATGTAGCAAAGTTAGCAGGTTAGTTGTCCTTATGTTATATGCAACAGTCCCTATTAAGAGTTTCATTGTATACAGTAATTCATATGTCAATGCTTCATACATACTTAGCTATTTTATTTTAGATCACTACATTTTAAAACAAAAAAAGAGTTAAATGTTGCACATTTTTTAAAAAAATCAGTTTAACATTATTTTGGTCACAGACCAATGTGCAGATTTATATAATGTTTTTTTTTAAAATTATATTATATGCAAACAAACATTTAATACATCAGTCATTTCTCCCATGTGACATCTCGGTGTTTTCTCTGTGACTTCATCTTTTTGTTGTTTCTTCTGTCTTCATTCTCGTTTAGTCTATTACAACATTTCTCCAAAAATATAAAGATTTATATAGTTAACAGATAACACAGGCAATATAAAAATTTAGATACAAGAAACTAATATCGTTTTTAAAAACCATATGAATTGTTATGCTATCTAGCTAAATGAGAATAATATTGTGAGAGTAATATGTGAGAATAAATTCTATTATTCATAATTCCATTTATGACAGGAAACCTAGTATATTCATTCATTTATTATTCATTTATTTATTTTGTATAACCATCCATCTCAATCCAGTAATTCTAGGTGGTGAATATTCATAAAACCAATTAAATAATCCATCGGTATCAACATAAACAGAACCCTTCACATACTTGAAGAACACCACCAGGTCTTCAGGGTCTTTCAAAAGACCAGCAGGGGTAGGGCCATCCTAATCTCAGGAGGGAGTGTGTTTAAGAGGCAGGCACTATGCAGAAAAGCATAACTTTTGGTCCCTGTCTACTGACATTCCTTGGTCAGTGCATGCTCAAGGTGCATACCCATCCTTCTAGACAGGATTGGATGAATAAAAACAAATGGAAGAAGTCCTTCAGGTAACTCAGTCCTATGCCATAAAGGATTTGGGTACCAGTATCTAGAATTCCATCTGAAAACACACTAACAACTAATGCAACCCCTGAAGGAAAGATGATACATGTGCTGAATAGATGACACCATTTGCAACCTATGCAACTGCCTTCTGTACCAACTGAAACTTTTAAATGCTCATCAAAGGCAGTACCATATAGAGTGCATTGCAGTAATCCAAATGGGAGGTCATGACCCCTCTAATCCAGGAATCAAACCAACTGATGTGAAGCTCAAAGGCAACCATCTACAGTTCCAGGAGGAGTCATGACCCCAAGAAGATGCTCAGATTGTGCATCAGGTCTATTTGAGACAGTGCCACCCATTTAGGACCAGAGATGGAAAAACTTTGGTACCAGAAAGCCCAAGAACCTACAGCCACTCCAACTTGCTTGGTTTGAGCCAAAACCCATTGTGCCCATCCAGTGTCCAACAGCCTCCAGGCACTGAGACAGGACTCCATGGCATCACTCAGGCAGCCCAGGTGGGAAATGTAAACTGTAGCATATTAATGACACCTCACCCCAAACCATCAGATCACCTCACCCAATGGCCACATGTAGATGTTAGATAAGAGGGAAGATACAATAAAACTCTGTGGCACTCCACAAAGCAGGGGTCATGTGCTGTACCTCTTCATTCTTATCATCATCAACTGGAACAAACCCCAGAGGGAGGAGAATCAGCACAACAGTGCCATCCATTCCCAATTCCTGAAGCCAGTTCAGAAGGACACTATGATTGAGAGCCACTGAGAGGTCAAGAAGAGCAAAGATGGATGCACTATCTCTATCAAGCTCCTGCCAGAGATCATTCAGAAGCACAATCAACACTGTCTCAGTCCTAATTCCCAGCCTGAAAGTGGTCCAGATAATCCATGTCATCCAAGCCCTTTGAATTTGCCATGAGACCACTTTCTATACAACAGTCCTTGTAAAGGAATAACTGTATATTTCTTATATTATATGGTTTTGATAACTGTATATATTACAACTTCTAATGCAAGAAAGAACTTTAAATCTGCATAAGAAAGAAAATGGAGGAGGGGTACATTTATGCAATAAATCCCATTTAGTTCTCTAGAATATAATCCAGGGAAGATACATTCTGTAGATACGTTTTGGATTTAACTTTATGACTGCTTTTATAACTTATTTGAGAATAACTTCTGCTGCTTATAGTGGGATTTACTTGGAATAGATTCCTTTACAATAAAAACAGTTACTGTAATTATTGAGGTGATTATGGAGATGCAGGATTGATATTTGTAACAGAACCCAGTTTGTGGTGCAAATTTACTATGTTGTTTAAAATTGTATTTCTTTCATTGACTGATAATATGAAATTTACAATATGAACTCTGCTTTTGAAAGCATTCCAAATTTAGGAGATCATATTACCTTTTTGTTGCATATATGCTCAATTTTCTATGTGAAGTAGAAGCCTTAGCAAAGTTTAGTAATCTTACCTTCAAGTGAAAACCAGCATATTCTTTTTCAAACCTTATTTGTGTGAAGAAATGTGTAACAATGAAATGCATGAGACTGTATTTTATGACACTTCTATCCTCTTCCCAAAGGAATATAATATTATTTTATGGTTTTATTTTTAAATGACTTATATTGAGGTGTTTCTTTTGTCTAAAGTTAATTTCTATTAATGTTTGTAAAATTAAACATGTTGCATATTTCTTTTAAGAGGATGGAAAATACAGTCCCCAATTCCCCATTTGATTCTTTAAGAAAATATAGCTTTAAAATGTTTTAGATAATTTGGTTGGTAAGGAATTGTATAACTATAGTTCTTTATAATTTTGAAAAACAATAGCTAAGAAACCGACCTTAATTTTGATGATCCAAAAGTGCAATTCATTTTCAGCTGGTCAATGCAACTGATAACAAGAACTTCCCCTTCCACTGTATACTATACTTTTCATTCACTGGATGATGATGATGATGATGATGATGATGATGATGATGATGATGATATTCAGAAAAGTATTTATTTTAGGTTGAATGTTTCACACAAACAAGGAGATGTCCCTTGCATTTTCATTTCAATGTGATAAAAGTAATTATTTTATTTAATTATTTGAAACACTCATTTTCAATGAGAGGAAAAAGATCAGACCCAGCCCATTCTTCAGGTTGACACTACTCCAGGTTTGGAAAATAAATAAATAAGTAAAAAGAAACTATTTTATAACTGCAGGATGAAGCATCCATCTAGCAAAAAAAAAAATGTGATCCAAGTATTTATGAGATTTATGAACAAATATTCTAGGAATTGGTTGAAGTTGAAATCATTTTCTTACTATTTTTGTCATTAAAACCCATTTTAATACTTAAAGAAAATAAAAGGTAATTCAGAATTATTGTGTTCAAATAGTAGTGCAATTGTCCCATTCCCACCTCCAAAAGAATTCCAACTGGTGGTTGAAACATGCTCCTTTAACTTTGCAGTATTATGCAAATACCTCACAGGAGACAGACACCTGTTATCAAAGAAATTTAAAAAGTCACTGTGACACTACCACCTTCCCTTGAACCCTTGTTCATTGCTGACTGTGCTCTTGTTTCCCTTTAAGGTCTGGCGCACTTGATGATGGGCGACCAAGGTATGGGTTCTGCTCCTTTTCCACTCTGCTTCAATCATTTTATTTTATTTTATAAAAGTTCTTTGTTTCTTTTTTGTGTAGTTGCTTCAAAGTCCATCATAACAAATGATGGCCAAATGCTTGTGAGCTGTCTCAGGCTGTAAATAATCACACAGTCCTAGTTACATCTTTCGTTTCCCCCCCCCCCTTCTTTTGCACTGTGTGTCTATAAATAGATATATCTTATGTTGCTGTTATTTTTTTACTATTTGCTCCTGAATCCTTCTGTTCTATTTTTTATTGTTTCTCTCATCCCACTAACAATAAAATAATTGTTAAAAAGGGTGCCATTTCTAAAAATCATATTGAGAAATTGCTATGAGTTTTAATATATTGTTGATCATAAAACCTGAAATGCACTCTTCAGATAGATATGAAAGAAGACACTAGATTTATACCCCCCACCCCAAAAAAAAAGAAAGAAAAGAAATCTGCTTTGCATTAATGCATGTTTGTTTGGAAAATGCAGAAACTATTTGTTTTTGGCTTCTGGAATGTTAAGAAGACTTTTTTGCAGCATAATGGAATTAGTGATGTGACCTCATCACCTTGAAAATTCTTGCCCACCCAACTCAGTGTTCATATTACTTTTGTGTCATACCTTTGAAAAATGAAGCATGGGTTACTTCTGTATTTTCCTGCATGTACATGAAAGTTGGAAAGCAATAATTCTTAAAATGTGACACCAACTGCATCTCCATTTGTCTTCAACCATTTGCCTCAAGTTTTGTCTCTTTTCATGTTTTGGACTGTGATGGCATTTACATTTACACACACAACTCTTACTGTTGTTTCTCTTTTGTTTTCTCTTCCGTCTGGCAATACTTTCTTCATGGAACCATTTCATCAAATCCATAGGTAAAAGTAAAGGTATTACATGACTTTCTTCTTTCCTTCCTTTACCTCCCTTCCCATTCTTTTAAAAACCATCTATATACTGTAAAGTATGTCTGAGTGATGCAAGTACTATATATGTATTTAGTGTTGGTACATGGTGTTGGTGGGAGGTAGGTATGCATTTTTATTTTACAAGAAAAGCTTAGTTGGTAAGGGTCAGGGGGAAAAAAAACAGACTCAGTTTTTAAAAAAGAATGTTTGTTGTGTCTTGAATATGAATAACATGGATGTGACACTATGATCTAATGTTATCAATGTAAAAAGCATATAGGTGATATAGTCTATTAGCCAAGTTTTCCAGTACAAAAATTATGCATGGTTCAAAGATAGGACAGAGATTGGCAAAAATGTAGGTGAGAATTAATTGGTAATAGCTAAAAACTTCAGTGAGTGTACAATATATGTATTGTATATTAGAAAGGTGATGCCAAACACCAAACACCAGAAAATAAAAGGAGGAAAGATAGGGATGGTTGATAGAGGCTTTTCCAGGATTAAGACAGAAGCTTGGAAGAACAATCGGAGGCAGGCCCTGGAGAAGCTGAATTCAACTAACCATCTGAGGTATGAATTCTGTTTTCATTGCCCTCCCAATGCAAAGTGTATCTGTCAGAAGCAGTCTTTAAGCATGAAGCCACCAGATAACTGAGTTGGGAAACTTGGCCCAGGGTCCACTGCAATGACATGTAAGTCTGAGTACCATAAGAGCAGAACTTTTGTCTACTATAGAAGGTTGGCTACAGTCTTGTCTGTAAGAGTTTTGTGCATAGGTTTTTAACTTTATGTGCATAGCTCAAAGCATGATTACAACAAGAGAGGCAAGAGACCCAGAAAATTAAAAGAAAGTAGGCTGTGTAAGTTTTTTGGTGGAAGAGACCTTATTTGTCCTTTTAAATTTGTTATTAAAATTTCTATGTAAGAACAAGTAAAAACAGGTAACTCTTGCTGCTTCCTTTGGTAAGTTTGAAACTTAATTAGTGTATCAGTATATAGTAATAAAAAATAAAGTGTGAACCATCCAAAGCATTTTAGTGTCACTGACTTTAAGTGAAAAATGAAATACCCAATTTTCTTTTGTTGATATCAGTGGAACTCAAAAGGAATTCAATTGGAAAGAATGTCAAAATATTTAAATATATATAATATGTGTGTATGCTTGTGTGTTTCTGGAAATAAATTGTTTTGGCAATGTATGTTTGGTTAATATATGAACCACAGTATTTTCAGCCACTCTCCATTTCACATTCCATTTTACTGAATGTAAACCACCCAAAGTGCTACAATAAATGGTGCTGCTTGCATACAATTTGCCCCTGAAGCCAGTTGCTTTATTGTACCTGGCAGATAATATCAGGAATGACATCACTGAAGTGTAATAATACAATAAAAATATAATAAAGAAAAAATGAGATATTTTTGTCCATTCTTAACACCTAAATCCTCCCTTTGCCTAATAATAGGCTCAGGTATACATGCACTGACAGAAAATGTTGTATTCTTGAGAGTAGGTTTGCTGATGTTGCTTCTTCACCTTAATCTGTATTATAGAACTTTACCTTCCTGCCGTTTGTAAATTAAAATGTAAAAATCTTGCAATTTAGTATATGTGGTACTATGCCTAAAAATGCCCTAAAAGCTACAATTCAATGAGTTGTTCAGATAAGAAGCAAGAGGAGGAAAACAATTACATCAATATATATTTTTTTATTCCCTTAGAAATAGCTTTCCTATCAGGATATATTGTTTCATTTTGAATGCCTACTGATTGTGGGTTTTGAAACAAACAAGGAATATGGCACCAGAATTATACATTATTATTTATGTAAATGGGAAGGATTCAAAAAAAATATTATTACAAATTATTCTTTATGAGATATAAACGTGAATAAAGGAGAAGTTCCTCTAACGCCATCATGCTATCACATGTAGGGCTGGCCTTGATTTATTCAGATCTAAAAAGAAATGACCATTTGGAAAAAAAAACCCCACCCTGTATTATTTATCTGTTCAAAGTGCTTTGTATAATCAGGAGTTTTCTGTGAGTGGATAAGATACTGAACTTGTCGATCAGAAAGGTCGGCAGTTCAGTGGTCAAATCCCTAGTACAGGTCTCCTGCATGAGCAGGGGGTTGGACTAGATGACCTCCAAGGTCCCTTCCAAATCTATTATTGCTACTGCATATATAGTTCAGCAAGGAAGTGGGTGAAATAGTGACAGCAACAATGTCATGGCCCAGTGGGAAGAAAACACATTCGCTTCTAATAAAACATACCCCCTAAGGATAAATGATTTGTGGACATATGGTGAACACATGGTCATTGACATATGAAGAATGAAATATATATACCTAACGTTGTTGGAACTGTTTTCCTATTTTATATATTAACCATATCATATAAAAGCTTTATATTAGCAGTCATTATGGCAAAAATCAGCAATCTACAACTTTTAAACACACAATAGCATCATCAGAACTAATATATTTTTACCATTTGTCTAAAACCTGCAATTTATTTCCTTCTTGCCAATATTTATTATATTTGTCCCTCCTTCTGACATGGAACTTGAGTTAATATGCATGATTTTTGAAAAAACAAAAACAAATCCCGACACGATTATGGAATAAAGATTATGAAACCTCATCCAATAAGTTTGATAGCAAATAGGGATTTAATCAACAATCCCATTTTCACACAATAATCCTTTATAGTCTAAGCCAGTGGTTCTTAACCCAGGTCCATATACCCTTTGTAGGTACATAGGTAGATTTTAGGGAGAGTCAGTTAACTTGGATGGGGGGGTTCATTAAAACAACAGACTCTCAAAGGAACTCATGGCAAAAAAGCCTTAAAGCCTTGACTGTAAGTGACCCCTGAACATTTTTGTTTTATTTTTGTGACCCTCAAATCCATTCTGAACCACACTTCCTGAAAACAAGAAGCTCCCTCTAAATTAACCCCCCCACACAAAAAATCAGTTTTGGGTCCACCATATCCATAAATTCACAGCTTCTAAAGCAGGACTAAAACTTGTAGTCTCCTGGTTTCTGTCCTATGTCTTAATCACTAGACCAAACTGACTTTTTTATTTTTATTGTCCCCCTATTTTGTCCCCTTTCCATCTTTTACACTGTTTTTAAAGGAACAAACAGCCAAAGCAATTAGTTTTATTTTCATGCCCCATAATTAAATCAATTAAATTAAATCACAATTAAATCAATTAAATCAAAAGAAAGTTCAAAGTCTCTATTTCTGAGTTAGCTTTGTTTTTCCTTATTTACATGGTCATATAACTAATTTCACCAGCTTTGGAAGGTCCAGTTTTTTGGAATAAGTTTTGCTTGAAAAATCTAAATGGCATCAAAATTCATAATGACTGTTAAAGAAGCTCAGTATTGAATGCCAAGTAGTTAAAAAACGAAATCTGTCCCAAATGTACATTGACGATGTTTTGCAGTGCTCTAAGTAAATAATCCATATGTATTGTTACATCACCAAAAGAGATACAACTGTAGAAAAGAAAATACTCACAGATAGTACTCTAATATCTTTAAACAACCCCTCTTAACATTCTTGTTGCAAGCTTCTTTCTGGATCCCTCCTCTTTCTTTGATCTATTACTGTATAATAGTAAGACAACATGATCTCCCCCCACCCCCCAGATAATAGTATAAAGACTTTGGCAGTTTGGTGATCTGGTCAGTGTCTGAAGTTCCATTCCATTAGTACCATTTGAACCGTTCAATGTCTAAAGTTTTGTATCTGTCAACCTAACACATTAGAATCAACAGGATTCTGTTATTACAGATAGTCCTCAACTTACAATCACTTATTGAGCTTAACAAATTTCTGTTAAGTGAGTTTTGCCCCATTTTATGATCTTTCTTGTCACAGTTGTTAAGTGAATCACTGCAGTTAAGTTAGTACAAAAGAATCACACATGGTATTTAATAATCCCATAAATTATGACTTACTGATCTTCAAACTGTGATTATATATATTATCACATGATAATAGAATTGCTATCCTTACAAATAATACACGTTTATTAAAATTTGATGTAAAGTTTAAGGTAATGGCAAATCTTGTTGCATTGTGTTAATACTAGAAATGTAATTGTGGAAATGTCTGTAGAGATTCTCAGTCATCCAAGTCATGGTTGTCCCAAAGGTGCTTTTTCTGGAGGCAACTGGACTTTCTTCTTTTTTCTTTGAAGACATTTCGCTTCTCATCCAAGAAGCTTCTTCAGCTCTGACAGGATAGTAGTAAATGGAATATAAATCCTTCCATTCCCCACTATCCTGTCAGAGCTAAAGAAGCTTCTTGAATGAGATGCAAAACATCTTCAAAGAAGAAACAAGTTGCCTCCAGAAAAAGCACCTTTAGGATAATTGTAGAAGTGTAATTTGATGTCATTTGCACTTTACCTGAAATATTTGTCGCTATGTCAGACATGGGGCTTAAACATCCTAGTTCAGTAAGGAAAGTAGAGAAAGTAAAGTAGTATGATCTAAATCCATAGATTAGGACTTCTCCAACTCTAGATAGGTTGTAGGATAAATGAAAGATGGAGAGAGAGGAATAGAATGCACAATTGCAAAGTGGCAAATACTTGCTGTTCATGAGATACACAGAGTTTATAATTTCATGAGGTGATTTGGGTAGTACTTATTTCTTTTCACATAAAATAATGAGAATCTGCTGTCAACAGTTGATTTCCCACTGTGTTAGAAATCCCTTTAAAATAAGTGAAGCGAAGTGTTCCCATAAATATCTCAGTTTTGTAGAACAATGAAACAAGAAGCTGTAGTTTACATAAGAATAGGAAAATTATTCATGTGTTATTGATAAATTTCATTCTAGAAATGAAATCCCCAGCTATTGCATTTCTACAATACACTTTAAAACTAATTCAGAATCACTGTTCAAGGTGGAATGGTTGAAAAAAAAAATAACATGGTGAGACAGTTGGGTAAGGAGGAACACCAAATCTCTAAAAAAAATATCTAAACTAATTTCATAAACCTATTATTTCAAAGAGGGTATACAATCTGCTATAATGATTTCTTAGAAGTAAATATAATTGGTTTTGGAGGTAAGTTTGTTTCTATTGTGAAACTGCGGGACAATATATTGTGCCCTTTCTCAAAGCAACAGCAATAAAGCAGTAATTACCAATTCACTAAGCTACTTTTTTTCTCAAAGTGCCAAACTTTTACTTTATTGCAATGATACAGAATAGGTGTGTTTTGTATAAGAATAACATGTTCTTTTTCTTGTTGATTTTCTTCAACCAACCAACCAACCAATCCACCCCAAGAAAACTTTTGGAAGTAATTCAGTTAGGCTAACCCATGTGGCTTTGTTTCTCAGAATTACTAAGACCAAGGCCACAGATCACCTTAGCCTGTGTGTCATCCTTTCAGGTGTTTTCTGAAAATAAGACTTGTTACATTTGTTTATTTTCCAAATATGAGAAATGGAGAAGAACAAGGCAGTATCTTTGATTGCAC
Organism: Ahaetulla prasina; assembly: GCF_028640845.1. Classification (NCBI taxonomy): domain Eukaryota; kingdom Metazoa; phylum Chordata; class Lepidosauria; order Squamata; family Colubridae; genus Ahaetulla; species Ahaetulla prasina. The sequence goes on from NC_080539.1 coordinate 43,024,360, forward strand.
TTATTTTTTTGCCGGTGAAAAATAGTTTGTAGACTTTCAAGTGCTCAGAATGTGATCTGTTGATCCAAGTAAATATTTCAGCTTTGCAGTTTTTGTGGTATTTCAGAATAAACAAAATTATTTATATTGTTCAATTTGATTTCAACTTTTCTACATGGGATTTAGGAGAATGAGCAAGATTCCAACCTCCCAAGTAATAATCCAAACATATTATTCCCTCCACATATCCTTATGGTTATGCAACTGAAGGATTGTGTATCTGGAGGCATCCAAATTGAAGGAAGCTAACTTAGAGCGCTATTGGCCAGTTCAAGTTTCTCTAGGTCCAATTTACAGTCCTAATTCAACCCCCTAATTATTAAATCACAGATTCCATCTTATTATTAGCATTATGTTTTGACCTTTTAAGTTGCAAGATTGCATCACTTATATATAATATTTTTGTTCTAAAATGACCACACAAGTTAGCTGCTTTATATTACGTTTCATATTTGTTACATTTTTTTCTGAATATAATTCCTTTTAGAATGCTGATTTTAAAATAATGGCTGCTTGAAGGATTGTGCATCTTTTCCTAAAGGTGCTTCTCCATTATTTTAAGATCAGCTGTTGGATTCCTCTTAAAGTACTTGTAAATTTCAGTAGGTGCTAGTGCAACAAAAGATTGCTGGTTCTTCAGAAGATCTACCTCTATCTATGAATTCCACTCCTAACGGAATACGTTTCAGTTTAAACAAGCATTTATTTTATTCTTGCTTAATAAATATATATTTTTTTAAATTTGGATCCTTGCTTCTTTCTCTTTGCTATTTTCAGTTTAATGATGTCTTATTATTGACATTTGATATTTGCTTCTATACTTTGTATTCCCATTTGAATGAGTGCTTTAATAGGAAGAAGAGGTAGGAGAATTTGTAAATAAATCAGTGAGCACAAGTCATCATTCAGCAAATTTTACCATGGTATTAAAAAAAGAAAAAAAGAAAGCTTACATTCAAATAATACTTCTTTTGAAAAAGTACATATTTTTCTTTATTTTTGTTTCTGGTCATGACATAAATTAGATTAAAAATAAAAATTTAATTTAGAAAACAGAGTCTCTTTTTCTCTCTTATTGTTATTCTCTATCCAAGCCAAACCAGGTATTATGAATGAATGTAGTTGAGAGAGAAAAACATACTAATAAAAATAAACGATCACATTGCCTAAATGTCAGGGGGACTTATCTCAGAAGAGTCAAATATCTACACCCTATATAGTCAATATTCCATCAAATGGTTCTCTTTATTTTATATGTAGATTGGTGCACAGGAGTCTGTAGCAGGTATCAGATCCATACTTGTGAATATCAGAGAAAGCAAGGGACTAGTAAGGGGGGAAAGGATTTTCCATCATTATTTTGTATTTTGCAAAGCTATGCATATCATAAGCACTAGTAATATAAAAGTTTTGGAAATTCTGAAAATACAGATCCCCCCCAATGCTATGAAATTGAAAATCCTGGGAAATACACACACACACACACACACACACACACACACACACACACACACACACTTTTTGAATCTGTTTTTATATTATTACTTTAGCTAAACAATGCATAGTAACAGTTCGTTGTATGGGGAAATTATGAAATTTACTGAGGTGAGGTGTCATATAAATGCTTAAATTTGTGACAAGTATCAAATGTCCTATTCGGTATTGCTATCACCTAAGAAAGTTAGGATGGAGAGCATTCAAAATATAGATCAATGTAGGTCTTCCTTTGAAAAACAGATTTGACCTTATTTTGCTTTTGATGAGGTAGGATATTTTGTTTGTGTTCAAAATGTATTGTCTTGAGAGTTGCAGTGTTTTAAATTATTGAGATGAATGATCTGGCTTCTGTGTTACAATACTTTTATTGCACTAGTAGCATTGTCTGATTTTGTAATACCCTATTTAGTGGAGAGACATTTTTAATCGTGAAAATATTTACTCAGAAGTTAAGTAATAACTCTTACCAAATGACATCAGAAGATCGTTTTGGATTACAACCCTGAAAATGCTGTGCAGATTAGTGCAATTAATGCAGTATAATTAGGTAAATAAATTTGCCGCTACAGTTTTATATATACATAAAGAGAACAGCAGATATAGAATAGAATAGAATTCTTTATTGGCCAAGGTTCTACATTTAGGAAAAAAAACCAAAATGCACAAGTACCGTATATGTGGTACCTTGCTCAATAGTAGTAACTGTGAGAGGGATCTTGGAGTCCTAGTGGACAACCATTTAGATATGAGCCAGAAGTGTGCAGCAGCTGCCCAAAAAGCCAACAGTTCTGGGCTGCATAAACAGAGGGATAGAATCAAGATCACGTGAAGTGTTAATACCACTTTATAATGCCTTGATAAGGCCACACTTGGAATATTGCATTCAATTTTGGTCGCCATGATGTAAAAAAGATGTTGAGACTCTATAAAGAGTGCAGAGAAGAGTAACAAAGATGATTAGGGGACTGGAGGCTAAAACATATGAAAAACAGTTGCAGGAACTGGGTATGTCATTTGACGACCATTTGGATGCCTTATGCACGGTCACTCATGCTCTTGTCACTTCCCGTTTGGATTATTGCAATGCTCTCTACATGGGGCTGCCCTTGAAGTGCACCCGGAGGCTGCAGCTAGTCCAGAATGCAGCTGCGCGGGTAATAGTGTAACACCAATCCTGTGCAGTTTGCACTGGCTTCCTGTGGTCTTTCGGGTGCGCTTTAAGATTCTGGTTACCACCTTTAAAGCGCTCCATGGCTTAGGGCCCGGGTACTTACGGGACCGTCTGCTGTTACCCTATGCCTCCCACCGACCCGTACGCTCACACAGAGAGGGCCTTCTCAGGGTGCCGTCCGCCAGACAATGTCGGCTGGCGGCCCCCAGGGGTAGGGCCTTCTCTGTTGGAGCTCCTATGCTTTGGAACGAACTTCCACCTGGTTTACGTCAAGTGCCTGATCTTCGGACTTTTCGCCGTGAGCTGAAAACGCACCTATTTATTCAAGCGGGACTGGCTTAGATGTTTTACTAAATTTTAACTGGGGCTATTTATAGTTTAGGGTTTTAAACTGTTTTAAATTTTGGCCATCTTGTAATATGTTTTGTTTTAATCTTGTTTTAAAGTGTATATTGTGGATTTTTATCTGGCTGTACACCGCCCTGAGTCCTTCGGGAGAAGGGCGGTATAAAAATCGAATAAAATAAATAAATAAATAAATAAATGTCTAGTTTAATGAAAAGGACTAGGGGAGACATGATAGCAGTGTTCCAATATCTCAGGGGTTGCCAGGAAGAAGAGGGGGTCAAACTATTCTCCAAAGCACCTGAGGGTAGAACAAGAAGCAATGGGTGGAAACTAATCAAGGAGAGAAGCAACTTAGAACTAAGGAGAAATTTCCTGACAGTTAGAACAATCAATAAGTGGAACAACTTGCCTGCAGAAGTTGTGAATGCACCAACTCTGGAAATTTTTAAGAAAATGTTGGATAGCCATTTGTCTGAAATGGTGTAGCGTTTCCTGCCTGGGCAGGGGGTTGGACTGGAAGACCTACAAAGTCCCTTCCAACTCTGTCAGTATGTTATGTTATGTTATAAACTAATATTCCCACTGGTCTTATCTTCTGTTTTGAAACACATGTTTCTCACGTCTTTCTGGAGAAACAGAAAATAGAAGTCTATCAGACATCATTTCTGTCTTTCTTGTTTCTTGCTCTTCTAAGCTTTCTGCAATATTGCCCCATACTTTAGTTCTTGAACATTGACCTCCAGAAATTTCTTGTGTCCTATACTTCTACTAGCCAAACTACGAGCGATGTTAAATTCAATCTTCTATTTAACATGCATGTTTTTTACAGCGTAGGTAGCAACCAGTGGGAAAAAGCTGATAACGTTTGATATTCCAAAAGAAAGGGAGAATTAGCTCCAACATTTCTTCAGTTTCAAACTGGCTCTGCAAAAAATGACATTGGAAATGTCAGAAGATTAGGCCACATGTTTCACTTCCAGTATATGCAACAGAACCACAAAATGTTGTTTATTCTTAATACATAGCACTTACAAAAGCTGTCATTTTGAATTAGATAAAAGCAAGGATTTTTTTTCTATGAATCCTTTCCTCCCATATTGTGTTTATGCCCATCCAGTGTACTAAAACTATGTTCTGTACATTTCAAATTTTCTTTCCCATTTTTATTTCCAGATACTATTTTGAAAAACAGAAGGGATTATAGGGGCTTGTTGTAAGTGTAGGAACTGTCCCAACAGTGAAAAAATTCCTTAATTGCAGTAGCAAAGAATTAATTTGGAAATTAATTTCCTCAAATTTCCTGTTTTAGCATCCTGTTTGAGCTCCTTATAAACCAGCTTCCCCTTTCCCTAAATTTCCTATAACATAGTATATATACATATCCATTTTATTATCCAAATGTCAATCCTGTTAGGTCTAAGTAGTGAATTATATAATTTTTTCTGTTAAGTATGTGTTTTTCAGTTATTTTTATATATTAAAGATGTCTAAATTCCCTTTACATATTTATAAAATTATATGTAAAAAGTTATTTACACAAATGTATACCCTATTTAAGCCATCATCATCACTTTAGTCTTTTTTACATAAAGGGAAAAGAAGAATCTTGCTGAATCAGTCTAATAGCTCATTCAGAATTTTCTTCTATACAGTTGCTGACCAGATACATCCAGAAAACTCACAAACTTGGGCAGGAGAGTGATAATCCTCTTCTGTTGTTCCTGAGCAGCTGGCATTTAAGATGAGCTACCTGGTTTATTTTTTTAATTACATTTTTTCTTTGACCCATTTAAACTTCCTGCTTGCCTGGCTAATTTATTTTCCCTTTCTACATCCTTCAGCTTTAACTCCATCTCCAGCTTGCTTTTCTTTCCTTCCTAGCCATCTGGAGTGCCTGTTTTTCTGTAGCTTTAACCCAATCATTGCCAGTTTAAATACAATAAAATAATTTTGGATCGCTTGACCATGGCAACTCACCAAAACTGCCTTTCGGGATTCAATACAGATGTTGATATCAGAAAACACTATCCCCTCCTCTTTCCTCATCCCATATTATCAACATTTATAAAGCCAAATTTCATATAATGCACATCCCTCAGCCCCAAATAACTTGCCAACCCCAAGAGGGCATATAGACATTTCTTGTTTATAAACTGTTATTTAGCAGCAGTGCTATATTTTTCAGCCTTTTGTAAGGTGATAAAGACCCTGGAATTGGACCTACGTACTGGGTGAGCCCATTTTGATGTGGTAGCTATTTATTCTCTTCTAAATTTGGCACCACGCAAAAAAATTTTGTTGCTTTTAATTGCAGTGTTTATTTTATTGCTTGCTTACCATATTGAGGCATATGTCAATTAGGTACATATATATACTGTATCTATGTAATTAATAAATATACTGAAATTTAATAATATCTGTCTGGAGAATATAGTTGGATAAAGACTTTTTGAAATAGAAAAAAAATCTGTAGAAGTGAAGTCTTGCCCAAATTACAGTGTTTGATGAATAAATTATATATATATATATATATATATATTATTTATTTTTATTTACATTTATATGGCACATAATGACATATTTTTCACTTTATGTGACTTAAGATATATTTTCCATAAATAAAAGAGATTTTATTTTAGGTAGCTGATGAAAAAATATTATTAATGCAAATTTAGATTCAGTGCAAGATAAACTTTGTAGTAAGGAACTTAGATACATTAATTAATCCTCATTTTTGGCCAAATATTGGAATTAAGCAGAACATTGCATTGTGTGGAGAGATAAAACACCATAAATTAAATGTAGTGTACACAATTCCACATTTTTCCAGCTTCTGGGACATAATACCATTGTAAGATTGAACATAAATTTGTATATATATGAAAAAGTTGGTCTGATATCCCCAATGCTACTTTTTCTGCAAGAGCAAACTGACATTTTTATTAATAAGGACCAAAGAAATGCCATATGTGATTAAGGTTAAAATTTTTGAATGTTCACTAATCAATTGGTCATAAATTGAGAACTACCTGTATTCAAAATACTGAAATTATTATTCATCTTCACATATATCCATACCTCTTTATACTGAAGTGATTTGTGTAGGTTTGTGTATAACATTTTATTTCCATCCAAGTGTGTGTGATGTCCCACTATATATTTTGAAAATGGAAGAAATTAGTTATTAAAACAGCAAAAGCTTCAATAATAGTCTTCCCCAGATATCTAAAACACCAAATCATACTGACCCTTTCTTGTTTCAAAATAGACTTGAAAATATGGCTTTGCAGAAAGCATTTGGGTATTAGCAAAATCACATTACCCTCAATGTATGTAATTCTGTCATGAATGGATCTTATTACTAAATTTTAATTCTATTTGTTGGTATATTGTAAGCTGCTCAGAGACTTTGGAATTTGTATGGCCCTATAAAGCAGTATTTTAAATTTCCATGTACTATTTTCAGGCTGAAGCACAAAGGTTTAAAAAGTTGATCATATTCACAAATAACAGTAAAGCTGGTAGAAGAAGAGTCCTTAAACATACTAATATAATACTCCCTTTTGCGCAACCATATGTGATTATCTTAAAGAAATTAAGAACATTTCAGTAATCTCCATCAAAGATTAATTCTATCTATATTTGTAATGAACACATTTGGTTGCATTTATTTAATTTTCCTCCAGCAGATAGAAACGGCACAGACCCGTTTTTCTTCATTTGCAGGTCACTTTTCAGGTTTCACGGTTTGTTTACTATATTAATAATGGATACAAATTAAATAACAGATGACAAATATTTAATACTTGAAATATTTTGCATTTTCCTTATTTTCTCACTTTTTCACCTTTTACTTGTTTCCATCCTGTGTCTGGTATCAGGAATTCAAGATAACATTGCTGCTATGTATACTCTGCTTTGTCCATTTATACAATTTGAAAAAGTTGAAAAGTTCAAACTGAATGACTGTCTTCAGCAATCTACAGTACTGATTTCTAAAATTGCCCACTGATAATAAAAGGTATCTTTTGCCTTTAGCATTCTCCTCTTATACAGTATATTAATATGCAGAATTTAATTAGTAGAATTTTTGTATGCCATGGAATTAAGCATACCAGATGATGCCAAGAAGAAGCCAACTGCCAAGTTATTTATTTATTTATTTATTTATTTATTTATTTATTTATTTATTTATTTGATCAACAAATACAAGAAAACAAGTAACAGAGTAGACACAGACATGGACACATGAAAATTTTTTGGCACAAAAAAAAGGATATAAATAGGCAAAACTTAGCCATAAACACATAGAATGATTACATATAATTGGGAACAGTAGGACAGGGATGGTAGGCACGCTGGTGCGCTTATGCACCCCCCCCCTTTAGGGACCTCTTAAGAAACATGAAAGGTCCACGGTAGACAGTTTACGGTAAAAGGTATGGGAATTAGAGAGACTAACAACAGGATCATGTAGATTGTTCCAGACATTTATTACTCTATTGCAAAAATCATATTTTCTACAATTAAGATTGGAGCGAATTACATTGAGTTTAAATCTATTGATGACCCTTGTATTATTGTGGTTGAAATTAAAGTATTCATTTATAGGTAGAACATTTTGATAAATAATCTTATGAACTAAGCATAGGTCAAAATGTAGATGACATAGTTCGAGGTTTTCTAGACCTAAGATTTCAAGCCTGGTGGTATAGGGACTTTTACTTCGAGCAGAAGATTTGAGAACTCTCCTAGTAAAATTCTCTGGACCCTCTCTAATGTACTGATGTCTCACAGTGAGGGTTCCATCTTCTCGACTGTAATAGGATCACATGAAAGTAACAGTAAAATTAATTTTCATTGGCTGCCTAAACAAGTAAAATTCATATGCCATTCATATTTTTTTTAAAAAATCTGGACATTTTAGTCATAGAATTTTCTGGTCTACATATGTAATGTGGTAGAATCAAGTCAAAAGGACCTAGCACAGATTGCATTATTTCATAACTGAATATCAAATCTTCAATCCATATTTTAAAAATTGCCCAGGTTTTTACAAAGTTAGGTATTAGTTTTAAGTTGTCTAGTTTCCTGTTCTACTATTACTTGAAGAAATATATATTTCATACAGAAAACTACCCAAATGTTGTTTAATTCTCCTCAGCTTCTATTAGTTTAAAGCTGTTCTAAAGCTGTCCAGCTTATTTGCTAAGGATGTATATGAGAAAGTGTGAGAGAAAATGGGGAATAGCTTTAGAGTTTTTCTGATTGCTGTTTTTTCTTTAAACTTTAAAACATTTAAATTTTAAATGGTTTTTCTTCTTAAGCTAGACTCAATTTCTTATTTCTGTGAAATAGCTTCTAATGAATTTGAAAATACATCTCTATTATTCTTAGTTCTGCTTCTTGGTTTCATCTAACTTCCCTACTCTCCATCCAGAAGCCATAATGCATGCCAGTTATCATTGAAAAATGTCAGACTTCATATCTTGCATAAAATGTTGATTTTCTAGAAATTCATGCTCACATTTTATAAATATCAGAAGCTTTATAGCCTCATCACAGCTGAGTAAGCTGCTATGAAATAGGCAAGAAAGTAGTCTTAGAAGATCTCCCAGTGTTTAAATTCTAGGCTTTTAGCTAAGCTTTTCTTAGCTTTGAGATACAAAAACATTTTTTCCTTGCACCATCTGACCTAAGAATCCCTGATTCCTACTTTGCTATGTTCAGTCCTTACAAAAATAGAATAATACAGAAACCATTTTAATGATCTCCTAAAGAAAAGATGTAGTGGCTTCTCAATTCTACTTTCATCTTTCCCAAAGAACAATTAGCTATTTTAAACCACAGTTGCTTTGCACAGTAAGAATGACTGAATTTGACCATTATCCTGGAGCACCAGCTGTGCCTTCTAAGAGTGAAGAAAATAGGACAAATGTATTACAAGAACTGTTACATTCAAAATTTGCTTTTGTAAAAGAAGCGATGCTCATGATAGCAATAATTGAAAATACATGGAAAAAATAGAAATAAATAAAGAAAACAAATCTTTGCAAACAAATATGGTGCTGGCTCTATTGCAAACTTTTGCATGGTTATTCAATAATAATTTAATGTCGTATCTTTTAGCAGTGGACATGTTTTATCTTTATGAAAATTAGGGCCAATACAACTGGAGGGTTTCAGGTTGGGAAAGTTTGATATTTACAAGTAAATGTATTATTTATTTATTATTTATTTATTAATCATATTTATATACCGCCCTATCTCCCGAAGGACTCAGGGCGGTTTACAGGCACTTAAAAAACACATAAACACATAAATACAATATAAAAACAATTAAAAAACTTATTCTATAAGCCCGTTATTAAAATATAAAACAAAAACCCAATTAAAACCCATAAATTTAAAATCTAGCCCAGTCCTGCACAATTAAATAGGTATGTTTTAAGCCCGCGGCGGAAGGTCCGAAGGTCCGAAAGCTGACGAAGTCCGGGGGGTAGTTCGTTCCAGAGGGTGGGAGCCCCCACAGAGAAGGCCCTTCCCCTGGGCGCCGCCAGGCGACATTGCCTCGCTGACGGCACCCTGAGGAGACCCTCTCTATGAGAGCGCACAGGTCAGTGGGAGGTATTCGGTAGCAGTAGGCGGTCCCGTAAATAACCCGGCCCAATGCCATGGAGCGCTTTAAAGGTGGTCACCAAAACCTTGAAGCGCACCCGGAAGGCCACAGGTAGCCAGTGCAGTCTGCGCAGGATGGGTGTCATGCGGGAGCCACGAGGGCTCCATCTATCACCAGCAGCCGCATTCTGGACTAACTGCAGCCTCCGGATGCCCTTCAAGCGGAGCCCCATGTAGAGAGCATTGCAGTAATCCAGGCGAGACGTCACGAGTGCGTGGGTGACCGTGCATAGGGCATCCCGGTCCAGAAAGGGGCGCAACTGGCGTACCAGGCGAACCTGGTAGAACGCTCTCCTGGAGACGGCCGTCAAATGATCTTCTAGAGACAGCCGTTCATCCAGGAGGACGCCTAAGTTGCGAACCCTCTCCATCGGGGCCACTGACTCGCCACCGATGGTCAGCCGCGGATTTAGCTGACTGTACCGGGATGCCGGCATCCACAGCCACTCTGTCTTGGCGGGATTGAGCTTGAGCCTGTTTCTCCCCATCCAGACCCGGACGGCCTCCAGACACCCGGACAGCACTTGATAACCGTTGGGGTGGTCCGGTGTGAAAAGTACAGCTGGGTGACATCCGCATACAGCAGGTACATCACACCGAAGCCACTGATGATCTCACCCAGCGGCTTCATGTAGATGTTAAACAGTAGGGGCGAGAGGATCGACCCCTGCGGCAGTCAACACCGACTGTGACCGGTCGGAGAGATAGGAGGAGAACCACCAATAAACGGTGCCTCCCACTCCCAATCCCTCCAACCGGCGCAGCAGGATACCATGGTCGATGGTATCGAAAGCCGCTGAGAGGTCTAATAGGACCAGGGCAGAGGAACAATCCCTATCCCTGGCCCTCCAGAGATCATCCACCAACGCGACCAAAGCCGTCTCCGTGCTGTAACCGGGCCGGAAACCGGACTGGAACGGGTCTAGATAGACAGTTTCATCCAGGTGTAAGGAAAACTGATATGCCACCATACTCTCTACAACCTTCGCTGAGCGGGTTGGAGACCGGACGATAATTACCTAAAACAGCCGGGTCCAGGGAAGGCTTCTTGAGGAGGGGCCTCACCACCGCCTCTTTCAAGGCGGCCGGGAAGACGCCCTCCACCAAAGAAGCGATCGTAATCGCCTGGAGCCAGCCTCGTGTCACCTCCCGAGTGGCCAGCACCAGCCAGGAGGGGCACGGGTCCAGTAAACACGTGGTGGCATTCAGCCTACCCAACAACCTGTCCATGTCCTCGGGAGCCACAGGGTCAAACTCATCCCAAACAATATCCCCAAGACCACCCTCGAGCATCTCACCCGCGTCACCGCAATCTTGGTCCAGACCATCCCGAAGCTGAACGATTTTATCGTATAGATAACCGTTAAACTCCTCAGCACGTCCCTGCAACGGGTCATCCCGCTCCCCCTGGTGTAGGAGGGAGCGAGTCACCCGGAACAGGGCGGCTGGGTGGTTATCTGCCGATGCAATGAGGAGGCGTAGCTACGCCGCTTCCTCAATGCCACTAGGTAAGTCCTAGTATAGGACTTCACTAGTGTCCGATCAGCTTCCGAACGGCTAGACCTCCAGGAACTCTCTAGGCGTCTTCTCCGCGCTTCATCCCTCTCAGCTCCTCGGAGAACCAAGGGCGGTTGGGACCTGCGCGGGTCAGAGGCCGCAAAGGCACGACACGGTCTAAGGCCCCCGCCGCGGCCCGTTCCCAGGCCGCAACAAGTTCCTCAACCGAGCCGTGAGCCAGACCCTCAGGAAATGGCCCAAGCTCCGTCCGGAACCCATCCGGGTCCATCAGGCGCCTGGGATGGAACCAACGTATCGGCTCCGTCTCCCTGCGGTGGTGAATGGCGGTCAGAAAGTCCAGGCGAAGAAGAGAGTGATCTGACCATGACAAAGGTTCAGTGACTATTTCCTTTAAGTCCAGATCTCTCAACCACTGACCAGAGAGAAAAATCAGGTCCAGAGTGCCACCCCCAATGTGAGTAGGGCCATCAACTACTTGGGTCAGGTCCAAGGCCGTCATGGAAGCCATGAACTCCCGAGCTGCCGTCGATGACGAGCCGGAAGATGGCAAGTTAAAGTCCCCCATGACTAAAAGTCTGGGGGTCTCAACTGCCACCCCAGCAAGCACCTCCAGGAGCTCGGGCAGGGCAGCTGTCACGCAGCAAGGAGCCAGGTACGCGACCAGCAAGCCCATCTGACATCTATGACCCCATCTCACAAAGAGGGATTCACACCCGGCAATCTGAGGTACAGTGGTCTCCCTCGGCTCCAGACTCTCTCTAATCACAACCGCCACCCCACCACCCCTACCCTGGCCCCTCGGCTGATGGAATGCCCGGAAACCCGGCGGGCACATTTGAACAAGGGGCACGCCCCCTTCTGTGCCCAACCAGGTCTCTGTAACGCCCATAAGGTCCGCGGCACCCCCCTGGATAAGATCGTAAATCAGGGGGGCCTTATTGACCACGGACCGTGCGTTGCACAACATCAGCCGAAGGCCAGGGCTCTGAGGGGCCTGACCATCCAGGGAACGGGAGAAGTTTGAGGGCTCGGGACGCGCGATCACCTGCAAACATCGAGCACGCGTCCCCATAACACGATATGAGCCCCCACTTCCGCCATATCTGCCCCTCCCCCTTACCGTGGAAATAGCACCACCCTCAACCGATGGAACACAAACACCCCCCGTGACCCTCGGACCTATTAACTTACCGCCACGAGCATGCGCAGGAACTGGATCCCCACCCGACGGGTTTCCCCCAACACCCGCCCTTTCCCTCCCACCCCTTAAGAATGCCCTATCTAAAAACCCCCAAAGGCTCTTCCTCTTCGCATGCCACCTCTGTGGGTCCCAAAACCCGTCATAGAGGCCGGCCCTCGGTAACGAAGCGGGCCATTCCTGCGAGGCGGGGGCACCTCGCAGGCGCAAGAGTTCTTGTGCAGCGTAACGCATAGAAAAGTACGAATCGGTGAAGGATGATAAGATGGCAAAATCCCAGGTGGTAGGACATTGGGAGATGGTAAAGCCTCCAAGGGATGTCCAGATGTCAAGTAGGACAAATAAAAGCCGGAACTGGATAATAAGGATGATACAGCCAAATAGGTAGCACAAAGGCCTCCATGATTAAACCTATGGATAAAGTCCCTACAAAAGGTCTTAACAAGGCAGAAACTACCATCCATAGTCACAGTCTGTGGTCCAGTCCAAAATCCCATAAGATGAAAATAGATGGCATCACAATCCCCCACCATCGGTGTCCGTTGTCGGTTTCTCCACCGGGCCCATCATATCACCCCCCCCAACTCCTCCGAGAATGGGCTGCGGACTACTGAGGCCCAAACCTGCCCACGGCCACTACTGACTCCAAAAAGCCACAGGTCCCAACATGGTAGGGGTCAGCAGGGGCCAGCTCGGATAGATGATACCAGGGGGAGAGGGCGAATGAAGGCCGGGAAAACCTTCACCCCTTCAATGATCGAAAAGTCAAGGGCGGACAGCCATAGGCTAGGGAACAATCCTTCGCCCCTTCGATGGTCAGAAGTCCGATGTTCGCAAAAAAGTCCGATGGGGGGGAAGAAAGGCAGACCAACAATAGGGGACCAGATGGAAACATGATGTAAAGTGCCAAAAGGGGGAACAAACCGTAGCCACATCTCAGGCCTCGCCTCAGGCCTCGTCTCCCACTGCGGCCTCACCACGCCCACCTCCGATGGAACCGTGGATCCGAGGGCACCGCTGAAGAAGAAGACGCCTCGCGGCCCGCCAGGGCCTCGCCCAGGCCTCGCCCGCCAGGACCTCGCCCAGCCTCGCCCGGCGCAACAAAACGCCGGTAGGGCGGACGGGCTGGAAACGGGCTGGGAAGGGCTAGCGACAGCGCCGCAGCTGGAGTCGGGCCGGAAATCGAGGCCGGAGTCTGCCGGAGCCTGCAGGGAACAGCCGGAGCCCAAAGGGAACAGCAGGCCTCCCTCGCGCCCCAGCAGCAGGCCTCCCTCACGCCCCAAAGATGGCCGCCATCGCCCGGTCCGCCGCTCCTCCCTCGGCCGTTCTCGACCGCCGCACATCCGAGAGGATCAAAGAACCTCTCCTGCGGCGGCCAGAGAGATGACATAGCCCACCGAGGGACAGGAGCAGCCGGGCGAGTCATCCCAGGCCCACCACTTTCGGGAAACCATCCCGCGCCGATTCTAGCTCTCCCAGTAAGCCGCCATACTTGCGCATGCGCAAGAGCCTTAAATGTACATTTATTTATTCTTTTAATGCTAGTCTACTAAAAGAGATGCATATAAACTGAGAAAATTATTTATGTATAAATTTAATAGGTATACTATTTGCACATATTATACTTGCACAAATTTAATGGACTTTCCTAAGAATTTAAGGCATAAATAAACTCATACTAATACAATATATGAAATATATATTTCAAGATGCAACTTTATTGATTGATTGATTGATTGATTGATTGATTGATTGATTGATTGATTGATTGATTGGCTGACTGATTATGTACCATAAAGACTCCTAACTTTAGACTCCTAGCAATCACATAGGTACATTTTCTCCATGGTAATCATTCAACTTTATTAGTGGCATATTATAAAAGAGAATAATCTAGACCACGGGTGTCAAACTCATACCATCATGTAACATATCGGGACTTTTTTCCCCTTTGCTAAACTGGGCATGGCCAGTGTGTGATGCATCTGGCCCGCAGGCCAGGAGTTCGACAGCCCTGACTAGACCTTGTGTATATATAGATAGGTATATTTCCTATACTTTCTTGTTCCTTTCATCTTTTCATCCTCATAGCAAACAAATTCACATCAGAATTGTTAAACAAATCTAATGATGTTAGGAGCCATTCCTCTGAAAGTACTGTAATCTGAACATTCACATTATTTCCTTCTTTAGTATAGTATTTCAATATTCTCAATATTCTCAATAAAGCTCTTTTATATATATATATATATATATATATATATATATATATATATATATATATATATATATATATATATATATATATATATATATATATATATATATATATATATGTCTTTGGTTGTTCGGGTTTTCTCCGTGTAAAATTGGAAGTGTCTTGGCGACGTTTCGACGAAGTCTCATTCGTCATCTTCAGGCTTACACGGGAGAAAACCCGAACAACCAAAGACCTATATACAAACACCCGTGATAACCTCAGAAAACATATATATATATATATATATATATATATATATATATATATTATATATATATTATATATATATATATATAATGGCACTTTCTCATTATTTCTGTGTTTAAAATGATCAGGAGATGCAGGTAATTGTTTTGTAGTGAAACCACCAACATGGCGCTATAAGATATCTGTAAGGTCTAGATTGGACACGTTAATACAAAGAGTGTTTGTCCTCTGCATATAAACAACACATTTTAGAGTTTCCTAGACTGTTCTCTCCCCCCCACATATACACATGACTCTCCCAAAATTATGTTGTCTGTTTTTTTCCAAACAAGAATAAGTTTTCAGTAAAATTTCAAATATTTCATATTGACTTGCAGTTCTGAGGTATATGTCACTAATGTAGATATAGCCATGTCTGATAAAATGAAAGGTCTCACTTTCTCTTGCCAAAGACTTTGATGAAGTGCCAGACCAAAAGAGGCATTCAGCCAGTTCGCACCAGTTCACATGAACCATTGGCATAAATTTGGCCAAGGTTGCCCAACCGGTAGCGGTGGCTGGCTGGCCACACCCACAAACCGGTCCCCTGGTTGCCGCTCGCTTGCCCCGCCTGCCATGTTTGTGACTGCCATGTTCTTTGTGCATGCACATCCCATTGCCTTGCAAGTCCAATGGGATGTGCATGTGCAAATAACATGGTGGCAATGGCAGCAGCTTTTTCCATGAGCTCCTTACGTTTTGGCAGCCTGTGGCCAGCTGCTGCAGCCAGAAAGCAGCTCTCAAAGAGGCTTCTTTGTCAGCCGATTTCTCCAGTCAGCTTGCCTTCTGGACTCTGGACCATCCACCACAGAAGGTAAGCAGCCCAAACAAAGAGGCAGTGGTGGGGGAGGAAGCGGAGATAGGGCCAGGGCCGCTAAAGGAAGGGAAGCTGGGGCAACTGGCAAAGGGAAGGCAGGGGTAAATAGGTGGAAATTCCAAAAAAATTCCTACCTTTTCCTGTGGGCGTGTCCAGGTGGAGGGGTCATGTGACTGAGTGAGCATGAATATCATCAAGTTGGCCACGCCCACACATTCACATGCCCTCCTCACCTAGCCACACCCACCAAACCGATAGCAAAAAAATTTTGAAACCCACTACTGTGCCAGACTTTCACTGCCCTTGTATGGATCCAGAGAGTGAGGTCATCAGGAATTTCAGGGGGAATCTTGCTCTACAAGACAGGCACTGCTTTAGAGAGGGTGTGGTTCCAGTGGTCCAATATATAAAATCATTTAATTTATATGAATTAACATCAAATAATAATGATGTTTATTGCAGATAATAAACATTATTGATTATTGTTTATTGCAGCTCTTTAGGCTAGATCTTTGGCAAAATTACATAATTAAGTTAATTTTGTAGAATAATTAATTGAAAATAACCTAATGCTGTAACTTTCTTTCACGACTATTATCTGACAGATTTATTGTGACTGCTACTCCTAAATTTTTTATCAAACATCTTGGTATTATGCATAACAGCAAAATGTTCACTACTTTGATGCTAACAATAATAACTCTGGAGCCAGAGAGAGATACAACAAAAAATGTAAAGCAAGCAATTCTTGTGAATTTCCCACTCATCTATGGTGGGAATTAATATAAAAAGCTAGAATGGGGATTAAAAATTTCATACTTACTTTGCATTTAAAGATCTTGGGTATATGCAGTGACCTAGAAATATCACAAGAGTTAATGTTGAGAATTATTTTTAAACTACTCAAACCTTCAGGAGGAGCCAAAAGGGAGCATTATATTAGTATGTTCAAGGACTCTTCTGCTACCAGCTTTACTGTTATTTGTGAATATGATCAACTTTTTAAACCTTTGTGCTTCAGCCTGAAAATGGTGCATGGAAATTTAAAATACTGCTTTATAGGGCCATACAAATTCCAAAGTCTCTGAGCAGCTTACAATATACCAACAAATAGAATTAAAATTTAGTAATAAGATCCATTCATGACAGAATTACATACATTGATGGTAATGTGATTTTGCTAATACCCAAATGCTTTCTGCAAAGCCATATTTTCAAGTCTATTTTGAAACAAGAAAGGGTCAGTATGATTTGGTTTTCTAGATATCTGGGGAAGACTATTATTGAAGCTTTTGCTGTTTTAATAACTAATTTCTTCCATTTTCAAAAATATATAGTGGGATATCACACACACTTGGAAATAAAATATGTTATTATACACAAACCTACATGAATTACTTCAGTATAAAGAGGTATGGATATATGTGAAGATGAATAACAATTTCAGTATTTTGAATACAAGTAGTTCTGGACTTACGACCAATTAATTAGTGAGCATTCAAAATTATGATAGATCTAATTGTGGGATATTTATGATCCAAAATCAATGATCCAATGATTGCCCCCTGTGGTCATGTGACCACACTTCAATCACTTGGCAACTGAGCATTTGCAGCATCCTGGTTTTGCCAAAAACTGGTATTTATTTTAAATTTTTGACAAAAGTGGCCCATAACAGACCACAGTTTAGCTTAACAACTGCAGCATTCTCTTAATGACCCTCACAAAATAGGTCATAAAATCGAGTTGTTCACATGGATGGCCTGATTTATGAACTTCATGAGTTATGATTATAATGGGTAGTCCCTGATATGGTCTTAACTCAAGGATTGTCTTTAATTAAACAAATCTGGAAAAACATTTAGTTTTTCAATTTAACAAAAAATGATAGGAGATGCCATGTCTCCAATATTTCAGTTGATTGTAGATCTGTGGACAAGGGACTATGGTTAGATTCTATTAATAGACTTTAAACCATTGTCACTTTATAATTAATTTTCTATAATCAATTTCAAGCACCAGGAACTGTTAATTGTCATGTCAAGTCTTTATTGTGTCCTTTCACCTGAATTTGATTCAACTTTGTCTGTTTCTATTGAGTAATCAAATAACCACTGATTTTGGCAGCACTCCTAGAATTTTAGTATCTATCTCACACAAGCTTCTGTGAGCATTATATTCAGGTACATAAATAACTATTTGAAGTTAAAAAGGAAGAGCAAAAGTTGGAAGGCAAATAAAAAAAAAACTTTCATTATCTCAACAAACAAAGAAAAACAGCTGCTGGCAAATGAACCAGCAAACAGAATATTTATATATTCCTCTCTTTTTTAGAGGTGAATCATCTGCATGTCCATAATGGACATTAATTATTTACTTGTAGTTTGTTTGAGCGCTTTGTTTTTTTGTCTCTCTACCAGACTAGTCATTATACTCATGTATCAGATCTTCTCTTGCCTCAAGGAAGGGAGGCTACAGTGTGTGGGGAGCAATGATGAAAAGTGGATAGAGCATATGGACAAGCCTGGTAGTGGTATTATCTGTTTGTTTCCTAGGTCTTCAGTAATAGAAACTATGTTTTATTTAACTTTCACAGGGGCTGGTTGGCACCTGAGAGCACACCTTTATCTTTTTAACTAATTTCTAACTGATTTTAATCAATCTTCCCTCCTTTTAAATTCTAAATTTTCTAATTTTTAATATGCTGCTTTTATATTTTAATGTTTTATTGTAAACCACATAGAGTCCTTCCCTGAGAGAGATGGGAAGTTCAAAAATGTAATAAATAAGTGAATAAATCAATAAAAATAATTCATAGAAACTAATCAGGAAAATTCATTTGTCAGATATCAAAGGGCCATTGAGAGATTGAGCAGAATCAACACTTCTTCATCAAAAAGGAAAAAGGAGTGCAGTTGTTCATGTGGTTAGGACAATTTGTTGGAGGTTAGCAAAGCCCATGTTTGAGATCTGAATGCTGCTGCATGGGGGCAGGGCAGTGGTGGGTTTCAAATTTTTTTACTACTGGTTCTGTGGGCATGGCTTTGTGGGCATGGCATGGCTTTGTGGGCGTGGCATGGTGGGCGTGGCAGGAGAAGGATACTGTAAAATCTCCATTCCAACCCCACTCCAGGGGAAAGATACCGTAAAATCCACATTTCTTCCCGATCGGCTGGGACTTGGGAGGCAGAGAATAGATGGGGGCGGGGCCAGTCAGAATTTTTACTACCGGTTTTCTGCACTACTCAACATTTCCGTTACCAGTTCTCCAGAACTGGTCAGAACCTGCTGAAACCCACCTCTGGGGCAGGGTGAGCTCCTGTCATTTGCTGCAACTCCTTAAGTTGTGGACATGAAAGGGTGATGTCACTGGCTAATCTTTGCAACCTAAAAGCATCTTAAATGGTGCCTCCAACATGAAAGGGACAGGGAGATGAAAAAGGAAAATAAAAGAAGTTGCTATTAATGATTATACTATTCTGAGGGAGAGAAAAAATTCCCATAAATCTGATCAATTTAACCAATTTGAAATAAATTGATTGATAACAGTATCATACAACTCAGTTCCAGTATAATAAGTTTAATAAAAGGACAGCCTGGAGAATTGTTAATAAGATGTTCTCCTGATTATACACCTTTCTTATTGCATCCCCTTGAGATAATTGTGAATTCAAGATAATAATTTATTAGCGCTCTTTCAGTACTTTATTAGGCCAGTGGGATTTGTTACCAAGAGGTTGCTGAGGCTACATTCATGTTACCTTGATTATGCCTCTTTTTTAAAAAAAATCAAATAATAGGATGAATATAGAGATTGATCATATCACATATTGCTTTTATTTCTCCTTCTTCTAAATTTACAGTTAACAGTCATTGTTGATTATATGCCCATTTTGGGAGGAACTGTTTGCATGAAACACTTTAAATTCTTTGATTCATAACAAAAATATTAATTACATTTTTTGGGCATTTAGCATCTCTTTAGGTCACAGGAGATCAAAATGATCCTGTCACATCTTGAAAGACAGATTTCAAGAATTATGGCATTGCCTAGAAAAGAAGATTCTGTGCTACTGTGCCAAGTTGCCATGGTTACTGAGCACTGCTTCATGGGAATTTCCTGGCTTTACTTTAAGATTATTTTTAAACTGAATTTTGCTGCATTTCTCCTCACCTCTCCCTGTGTCCACCATAAGATTGTTTTCTATTTTTATATTAACACCAAATCAAGTACTATATAGATCATTACAATGCAGTGATAAAAGTAGTACATTGTGTATCTGGGAAGATCACAGAGCTTCCAGCCAGAATTTCTATAAATAGATATTCTCATAGATATCTCTGGTGCACATTTACTGTTTTACAAGCAAGAAAACCAAATAGAGTTGTCTCAGTTCCACACAAATAGGAAGGTTGGGTTTTTGTGTTATATATCAAGTCAAAAGATCACAATATAGTCACTAATAGAAATTACTGTATCCGATTCTGCATTAACTGATCTCCTTGCCTATGGACCAATAAGTAAGATAAATATGAACAAGGCTTGGAGGCTCTTTTCAATCTGCCTTGAGATTTTTTTCTAATGATCTAGAAGGCAGCAGTTTCTTCACTACCTAAAATGTAACATTCATTCTTCGTGGTGTTATTCCTTTTTTCCAAATTGGTTGATTGTCTTGACCTCCATACAGTATCATAAACTTAATATAGAATGCCAAGATTTAATATATAGACTATTGATGCTTTCTGGTTGGAATGTCTCAAATTGCATTTTTTTACTTTGCATCTTTTACATAAAAACACTTGAAAAAGAAACTGGATTCACTTGTAACTTATTTTAAGCTTGTTTAGGTTTTATTTTCAAATAACAGCATATTATTTACAAAAAAGTAGAGATATTAAATCAATATTATACAAAACAATCCTATTGTGTTGCCAATGTCTGTGTCTATTTATAAATGAACCTTGTTATGTTCAGTTAAATTTTCTCCAAATAAACGTGCCCAAAATTACAACTTACACTTGATATATGCCTTCCCCTTTCTGCCTAGCAACATTTTATTTATTTGATTGTTATAAATACTGATGATAAACTGAGCCAATATGCTGTGCTCAGATTATTCTTGACTATTGATTATATTCCTTAGCCTGCACCTGGACTCAAGTACAAAGAAGGACACAAATGAGGAATAGGTGCATTTTGGTATTACTGACCTTAACTCTGAAACTTCCTGTCACAGGATATTATTTTTAAGTCAGACTTTGCCCCATCACCTCATGCCCCAAGAACCAATAATTGTAAAACAAAGCTTCTCATAATGACAGGACCTGAAGGATTATTCTGAAGGCTGCAGAAAGCTTCTGTATTGTGCTGAAGCAACAGCTCCTCTTCTTTCATACAGAAAAAACCAGCTGGCTTTCAGATCTGTTCAAGATCTGATTCCTTCTACTTTGCTATGCTATGTATCTGGCTTGTTTTGACCTTGTTGCATATGACTTTTCCTCACCTGCAGTTATGCTGCCCTGTTTAACAAGTTTCATTATTTTTAATTCAGCAGAGGAGAAAGTATTTTAAAGTATTTTAAAGTAAATGGATAAACCTTTCAGCAGTGTGCCGTGGATAAGTGTTCAACTACACTAATCTCTGATCTGGGGACAGAACAATTTAAAATATGTCTTTTTAAATATTGGAAATATTGAAGATATGGTAGTAAGAGCAAATAAAACAGAATGAGGAAAATATGTGTTATAATTACATATTGCATTTTACTTTAAATAAAACCAGGAAATTTGAAAAGGAGGAACCATTGAAACATATGGATGTTTATTTTTTGTTTATAAGGAGCAGAGTTTTATGACCAAATACTTGAACTTCCTAAGGCATTTTTGCTGCTATTATCATAGGCATATTATGTTTAGGCATGCCTAAACAGAGGTGATAAATTACAACGAACAGTAATTAGAACATCATCCTAAAGTTTTCAAAGTGAGAAAATTATCTAAATAAATCAAATAATTTAGCAAATGATGTCTGGTTGATGATATCATTAATTTTATTACTCTATTAATGAAGAGTTGGATGTATTTGGTAAACAAAACCAAAATGTGTTCAATACTTCCATTAATAGGGCACATAGTGATTATAGCAATCAGTTAAAAAATGATCCAATTTTAAATACATCTTGGCAATAGACCCAGATTGTTGGGGGCAATATGCTGTCTCTATAAACCACTTAGAGAGGGCTGTAAAAAAACACTGTGAAGCGGTTTATAAATCTAAATGCTATTGCTGTTAAACAGACATGCTTTCTGATATAATCAGTAGTGGGATTCAGCCAGTTTGCACCACTTCGGGAGAACTGGTTGCTAACTTTCTCAGCAGTTTGGCAAACTGGTTATTGGAAGAAATCATTAGGGCAGAGAACCAGTTGTTAAATTACTTGAATCCCACCACTGGATATAATACATTACTATTTTGATGAAAGAAATAAAGATGTGAAATCTTTTCAGCTTCCTTTAGTACAGCATTTGGCCTTTAAGTTGTTCATCCCTCTAAGCCGCTTCCTTCCATGTTACCCCTTGAAATGTAATAGACAGGGAACTTTTGTTTTGTAGATACAAAGATTTAACTCTAGAAGAAACACAACTAGAAAAAGTAATTCCTTTTCATTGATCCTTTGTTACCAGAGATAGAACTCAGTGGCTGCTGTGTGAAAAAGTGATTGCTCCAAATTAGATAGAATTTAGACGTTAACAAAATCACATACTGTTAAGAGGTTGCTCTCTGTATTTTTCATAATCCAAGCAGTAAATATATAGACAGAATCAATATGTCACAGTAAGTCATATTGAGAGTTAGTTTTAGCTTAGGGGAATGTCTGTACTCTGGCATTGTGGCTTATAAATTATGATATTAACTATAATATTATAGTTAAATTGTGGCTTATCCAAAACCAAAGATCAAAAAATTGTGAGTCTCTAGCTATTTTTTTCTAACTTTTACAGCTAATAAGATGGGCATGTTATTAATGCCAAATGATCCATGCTAGTTATCACTGACAATAAATTTATTATATTAATGATACATTGTGCAAAACAAAACAAAACATTTTTTAAATAAACTTTTAACTAATTTGATTTCACAACCATAGGCTATAGTGTTTTGAAATAGAAAACATAACTACCAACAGATAGAATTATTTCTAACACATAAAAGCTTGCTCCAGCAAAAGATTTAATATTTAAGGTATATGGTAGCAAGTGTTTTGTTAGCCAGAATCTCAATTTTTTTCTTATACGTCTACAAGCATACTTCAGAATACAAGCAATAAATGAAAGCTTGAGGCTGTCTAATTATAGTGGATTTACCAGAACAATAAACAAACCTAATTTCAAACCCTATAATTATTTTTTTTTTTACTTAGGTTTAACAAAAAAACCCTGCCATTTCAGTCAGCCCAACCTTTCCAATCTCACCAGCAGCTGGTATATCTCATTTTTCGGAAGCAAGGGGACAAAAGCCTACAGAAGGCATTATTTTTGCTTAGCAGGGCTGACCCTTGGAATGCCCCCCCCCTTTCCTCATTTGGCTGCAAAGTTATCTGCCTTACAGAAACAAATGAAAACAGAGCTTTTCTGGAAGGCATTTGGGGTTGATACCAGGTACTGTTTTTGGATGTGTATGTAGTGTTTGTGTTATTATGATGATCATGGCTCTGCATTGTCTTCTTTTGTGAGCTATCAAGAGATTACTTGTGATTGCAGCAACATATAGCATTAACATTTAATAAAATGAAATAAGTAATTAAATACATTTTTCATATGAAGATGATTCAAAATAACACTGAGTATTAAATGCTGATGGGAATCTCATGGGAGTTTTGCAATGCATCTCTGTAGATCAAATATATATCATTGCTAGAGTGGATATCACATATGTATAATACTAATTATATACTTTGTAACTCTAGATTTTAAACCCGCTTTTTTAGTTTTAAGGAAGATATTTTCTTCTGTTCAACCTTTTTTAAAAAAATGGAACAATCAGGATTATATAAAATATTCTAAATATAGATACATCATACACTGGTAGAGTATTGTATGATTTTTACAAAACAAAAAGTAAACAATATTGGTCCATTCCCATCTGAAATATGCCTACATATATAGCACTTATACCAACATGGCATTGGCATTGTGATAGTGTGTTCCCATTACTTTATCTTCCTTGGATAGCTGAATCTCCTGGGTTAATTTCACTTTGATTTGGAATGGATTTTGATTAGAAAGAATTGTTTTCACATTTGCAAGAAATCTTTTTTTTTTAAATCAAAATTTTTATTTTCCATAATAATTCCCACAATTTGACCAGTGTACAATACAATCACTTATCCAACAATCAATCCTATACTCAAATTATACTCAATCAGGGCTGCTCGACCGCCACTCCCTCCCTTAATCCTTTCTTCCCTTCTCATCCTTCTTCAACTTTCCCCACCATCTTCTCCTCGCTTTCCTACTTCCCCACCTCTTTCCCACTTCTCACTACCATCCTTTCTAACCCTCTATCTTCTCCTTCTTCTTCTCCTCCTATCCTTTCTTCTCCCTCCCTTCTTTCCTACCTACCCACCTACCTACCTACTTTCTTCCTTCTTTACTCCTCTTTCCTTACCCTTTCCTTTGGGAGTGGTTACCGAGCCGTCCCGACTTTACACCATTCCAACTTGTTTATTTCTACCATTATTCCTGTACAATGGCAACCAATCAATTTATAGTCTTCCCCTCCCCCCCCATTCCCCCCCCCTCGAGACTTCCCAGAACAGAATACAGGGTATTGTAACTAACAAACATAATCTAAAATATAACATAAAACATATTCCATTTCACACCATCACACTATCAATTCCCTTCTTTCTTAAACTAATACATAGCAATTCCTAACTTCACTCAAAAACTAATTGATATTTTTAATCTGATACTTATTTTGAATATAATCAATCCACTTCCTCCATTCCAAAATATAATTTTCTTGTGTACAGTCTTTCAAGTAGGCAGAAATTTTGCCATTTCTGCTAAATTTGATACTTTACTAATCCATTCTCCAATTGTAGGTAAGTCTTCTTTCTTCCAATATTGTGCAATCAATAGTCTTGCAGCAGTTATTAAATTCAAAATCAGTTTTGTCTCTATAACAGTGCAATCTGGAATTATTCCTAATAAAAGAACTGTGGAACAAACTTGATCTTCTTTTTCAAAATGTTCTGCATAATCCACCATATTTTAATCCACAAGGCTTTAACTTTTTTGCAAGTCCACCATATATGATAATAGGTAGCATCCTCACAATCACATCTCCAACATTTTGCTTTCACATTTGGATACATACATGACAGTTTTTTAGGATCTAAATGCCATCTATAAAACACTTTATAAAAATTTTCTTAAATTTTGTGCTTGCATGAATTTAACATTCCTCACCCAAATTTTTCACATGTTTCTAACATTATAGGTTGTTGAAAATTTTGTGCCCATTTTACCATACAATCTTTAACCAACTCCATTTCTGAATCAATTTCAACCAATACATTATATAATCTCTTTATATGCTGTTGACCTTGATCTTTTATTTGTTTTACCAAATTATCATCACTTTGCCTTATACCAATTCTCTGATCTATTTTCCATCTAGATTGCAATTGTCCATACTGGAACCATGTATAATTTCTCCTTCATCCTCAATTTCTCCCTAGATTTTAACTGTAATTCCCCTTTTTCCATAGTCAAAAGCTCTTTGTAAGTGATAACCTCCATTTTTTGTAATATATTTATATTCTCTATCATATGTCTGGGGATGGTTCATATTGGTATCTTTCCATCTAACTTATATTGATATTTTTTCCAAATCCTCAACAAAGCACTTCTGACCATATTATTCTTAAATGTCTTATCAATTTTCTTGTCATATATTACATATGCATGCCATCCATATAACAAACCATAACCTTCTATATTCAAAATCCTTTCCTCTGTTAAATTAATCCAATCAGAAATTAAAGCTAAAACAACTGCATCATAGTACAATTTCAAGTTAGGCATTTTAAACCCCTCTTTCCTAACATCTTGCATTATTTTTAACTTTATCCTCGGTTTTTACCCTTCCATACAAAATTATTAATCCTTTTGCCATTCTTGTAAATTTGCATCTTTCTTCAATATTGGAATCATTTGAAACAAAAATAAAAATCTAGGCAAAACATTCATTTTTATAGCTGCCACTCTTCCCAACAATGATAATTGTAACTTCTTCCATTTCTCCATTTCTTTAATTACTTTTCCCCACAATACCTCATAATTATTTTTATATAATTTTACATTCGATGCTGTAATGTATACTCCTAAGTATTTAACCTTTTTAACTGCTTCATATCCAGTTATTCTTTCTAATTCTTCCCTCTGATGTGTATTCATATTTTTAATTATCATTTTTGTCTTCTGTTGATTCACTTTAAACCCAGATACCTTACTATACTGATCAATTGTCTCCATCAAATATACAGCTGAATATATTGGTTGAGATAAAGAAACAACCAGATCATCTGCAAACGCTCTTAATTTATAATCTTGATTTTTAATTCTAATTCCTTTTATTCGATCTAAACCACGTATCTTACTCAATAATATTTCCAAAGTTAGAATGAATAATAATGGTGACAAGGGACATCCTTGTCTAGTCCCTTTCTCAATCTTGAAAGATTCTGTTAATCCACCATTTACTATTATTTGAGCTGTTTGCTTTTGATATATAGCCTTAATTGCTTGAATAAAATAATCCCCAAATTGCATTTTTTCTATTACTTTAAACAAAAACTGCCAATCCAATCTATCAAAAGCTTTTTCCGCATCCAAAAAAGAATGCTGCTGAGGCCTGGCTGTTTCTTTCCAAATATTCAAGTAGATTTACAATTTGTCTCATATTATATCTCATCTGTCTCCCCTTAATAAATCCTGATTGATCATTATGAATTAATTGATTCATCAGTGGCATCAATCTATTCGCTAATATCTTAGCAAATATCTTATAATCAATATTTAAAAGCAATATTGGCCTATAATTCTCTGGTTTAACACCATCTCGATCTTCTTTAGGTATTAATGAGATAAAAGCTGTCCTCCATGAAGGAGGAGCTTCTCCTCCCCTTTGTATTCTGTTAAATAACTCCTTAAGTGGTACAATCATCTCATTTTGTAAATTTTTATAATAAGTAGTTGTCAGGCCATCTGTACCTGGTGCTTTATTCGCTTTAAGCTGCTTAATTGCAAACACTATTTCCTCTGAAGAAATTAATTGATTCAACTCTTCCCTTTGATCTACTGTAATTTCTAAGATACCGTGGTCCTGTAAATATCTATCTATATCTTTATCATTAATCACATCTCTAGAGTATAACTTAGTATAATATTCTAAAAAAGCTTTTTTAATCAAATTTTGCTGATATACTTCCCTACCTCTATATTCTATTTTATCAATTATACGTTGTTTCTGTTTCTTTCTTAATAAATATGCTAACCACCTTCCAGGTTTATTAGAATTATTAAACAAATTATGTTTTGCGTATTGTAAATTAGTTGCCACCTGATCTGCCATTAGCATATTAAATTGACCTCTTAATATATTTATTGACTCTTTTATTTTACTATCTCCTGGATTACATACCAATAACTGCTCCTTCCTTTTAATTTCCTCTTCTAATTCTTTTCACCTTTTGTGCAGTCTATTTCTATATTTATTATTCATTTCTAATAAAATTCCTCTCATATAAACTTTGCTTGTGTCCCAAACTATCTCTATAGGTGTCCCTTTATCCATGTTCAAAGAAAAAAATTCCTTCATTAGAGTTTTACATTCATTTACATTTTGTTCATATTTAAACAAGTTCTCATTCATCCTCCACGACCTCCTGGCCTCTTTTTCCCGATCTAGCTCAATCCATACCGGGCTATGATCAGACAAAGTTCTAGAACAAATTTTTGTCTTCTTCACTCTGAAAAACAAATCATTAGTAATTAAAGTAAAATCAATCCTAGAAAAAGATTGATGTCTGTCAGAAAAAAATGTAAAATCTCTCTTTTTCATTGCGTTCTCGCCATACATCTTTCAATTCTAAATCTTCCATCAAATCAAAGAATGCCTTTGGCAGTTTTACACGATTGGAAATATTTCTAAGACTTCTTTTATCTTTCTGGGTATCCATCACTCCATTCCAATCACCCATTAATATATAAATTTTATAATCCCAAAATGTTATTCTTTTATGTAAAAACTTATAAAATTTTTCTTGTTGTTGATTTGGTGCATAAACTCCTATTAAAAGTATTTTTCTCCCCTCCAATAAAAGTTCAATAGCAATATATCTTCCTTGATTATCCGCCTCAATTAATGTTGCAGATAAATTACTCTTTATATAAACAACTAGTCCATTCTTCTTTTCTGTAGCAGATGCAACAAAATGTATTCCCAATTTCGAATTTATCAAATATTTCTGGTCTAATGTTCTAATATGTGTTTCTTGTAAACATACAATGTCATTTTTAAATTGCTTCAAATAATGAAATATCTTTCTTCTCTTTTGTGGTGAGTTTAATCCATTGACATTCCAAGATAAAAGTCTAATTGCCATTATCAGCAATCGGAAACTTTTGAAGCACCAGCCGCAAATCATATCTTTCTTTGGGCCTTGCTCCTCCCACTGTTTCCATCTTGGTAATAGCAGATTGAGCCTGTTGAGCCTTTTCTTCTTGTTCCTTGCGTTTGACAGCTGCTCTTGTCATCCTTGGCTCTTTTGGAATCTCTGATCCCATCTTAGACACATCCAACGCTTGTAAAAGGTCTTCTTCCATTACTATCACTTCTTTTTCTTTAATTTCACCTTCCTTTCTCCTACCATCCGGAGATGGTGGACTTCCAGCTTTAAGCACATAAGCATAAAACTCTGTGCTTTACTGACTGTATTAAGACGATGTGCTTTCCCTTCATAGTAAACTATTATACCAGTTGGGATATCCCATCTATACTCAATCTGACATTTTTTAAGTTCATTCACCAAAAAAGCAAACTCCTTCCTACCTCTCAACATTTTGGGGGGAATTTCCTTTAGTATTAAAATATCTTGGCCAGCCGCTTGAATCTTGTCTCCTTTAAAAGAAGCTTGTAAAATCTCATTTCTCACTGTTCTAGTAGTAAAATAAATAACAATGTCTCTCGGAAGATTTCTTTGTCTTGCTATCCAGGAATTCACACGATAAATTTTATCAATATGAAAAGCCACATCTACTGGCCGAACTGCCAAAATCTCTGCAAAGGCCTCCGAAAAAATTTGCTTCAAATTCTCATATTTACATTCTTTCAGTCCACGGATTCGTAAAGCATGTTCCATAGCTCTATATTGTACCAAAACAATTTCATCATCAACTTTATCCATTTTACTTTGAACTGCCTCAATCTTATTTTCCAATTTTAAATTAACTTTCTTTATTTCTTCTACTTCCTGTTCCATAAAATCACATTTGATGCCAGACCCTGTACTGCTGACACCAAACCTTCTTTGACTTCTTTATTTCCAGTTTTAATTTCTAACATCTGTTTTTTCATCTCTGACATTTCTTCTGTAATTAATTTAAACTTATCTTCTATCTGGGAAGTTTGCCAATTCATAGCATTGTTAAGAGATTCTTTCATAAATTCTTTCAGATTATCCTGAAGTGCTTCCAAATTTAGTGATTTTGTATCTGCCGTATGTGCTGGAGAAACTCCAGGTGTTAATGTTCCTGGGGTTTTTGTAACAGTTGACTTTAATTGTTTTGCTGCCATCTCTTAAAATTTCTCTTTAACTTAATGTTACGTATAAACCTTTTAAGTCTTTTTTTTTAAAAAAAAACAACAATCTCAGTATCTCTTCTCCCTTCTCATTACAATGTTTTAAAAAAAATTCCAGCTGGCCTTCAGCAATAAGCAGCAGACAGTGAGAACTGTAACACTTTCGTTTTCAACTGCGTAGCTCATTAAAGAACAACCGCCATTTTCGCTTTGAAGTCAAAGCCAAAACTTAAAAAAAAAAAAATAACAGGGAATTGATTGATTACTTGCTTTTATAATTAGAGCTCTCCTGTTTCTGTTCAGTCCGGTATTATCTTCTTTAAGTTAAAATTGGTCCCAGCAGTTGGTCGCGGCAATTAGGTCTGCCGAAGCAGGAAGAAAAGCCTCAGATCTGGAGCACTTTGAAGTTCTGAGGGGGCTTAACCCTTCGAGCCCCCTGGTATCTTCCAGGAGCTCTAGGGAAGCTCTACCTCTGCTTCTTTTGCTCTCCTCCGCTTCTTCTCCTGAAGAGGGGGATTTCTGAACCGCTGGACAGCTGATTGTCGCTGTCTTAGCAGTCCAACACGATCCAGAGGTTGGTGACCAAAAAGATCACCTCCATTGCCAACGGAGCCAACCAGGAAGTCCCTTCATTTGCAAGAAATCTTGATTTATCTTACTCCTGCACTCTTAATTCAGAACCTGCCGGTAGATTCCACAGCTTTGTTAATAAAACCAATCTTAATCCTTATGCCAAATTCCAGCTAATTTGATAATCCTTGTACAAAATGTTGTATTTAGAATTACTTGGACAGCATGTATCAAACCCTTGCCTCAGCCCAACTCTTGATCTCGGTACAAACAAGATACTGTTTTCCTGTCCATTCCCCAATGTTGGACAAATTGGCCTTAAAATTATTCCAAAGTAGGTATAAAATTATAATATAATTCCATCATTACAGTTTTCAATGGAAAATTTTTATGCAGGAAGAATAAATGACTTTGTCACAGCCAAGCAGTATTTTCCTCCAGCAACAAATTTAGGTTTGGCAAAATGCCAAAGAAATTCTCATAGCATGAATTGAAATCAAGATAGAGAAGAGTTACCACATCATTTTTCCATTTCTGTGTAGAATGATAGCAAGACCTTTCGTTACACCAGGACCTGCAATTTAAAGAGTTGGGTGCAGAATAAAGGGCAAGTCCTGCAGTCTCTAAATAGTCATCTTGATGACCCCTAATTATGTTCCCTGCCGATTCTCAGCATTCTGGGGTTAGCAAGAGAGGAGCTGATGATTGCTCAGCCAATTTCAAAACACTTTGGAGAAATGGGAAGTGCAAGCAACATAGTATAGAAATGCCCAATGAGCCATCCTTTAGCTGATATCTACTATACTCTGACTCCATTATATATTGGGAAGATTTTTGTAAGCTATAGGCAAAATGACAGGTTTTTTATTTGCTTGTTCACTCTTTTTGTTCTGATAGTAGCTCAATCATTCCTTTAAGATTTACATTTTACATAGTCTTGTTCATAAACTTTTTTTCTTCTGCAATTCTGCACAGAGAATTAAACCATTGTTCAAATTATATGCTTGCATTAAATATGCTCTTTTTTGGTGGAGTTC
Organism: Ahaetulla prasina; assembly: GCF_028640845.1. NCBI lineage: Eukaryota > Metazoa > Chordata > Lepidosauria > Squamata > Colubridae > Ahaetulla > Ahaetulla prasina. The sequence continues at coordinate 43,055,609 of NC_080539.1, forward strand.
TCTGAACTTGGTTATTTGCCAGCAGACACTCATTACCCAGATTACATCTTCAGTGCTACAAGGGTGTGAGATTTGCTACCTGTTTATATACAATAGCTTTCCTTATCAGGGTTGGTGAGAGTGTTATTTTCTCCTTGGTAGGCTGATTCTTACTGGAGAGGTAAAGGTAAAGGCTTCCCCTGTTCACTCGTGCTTATCTCCATTTCTTAGCCAATGGAGCCAGAGTGGCCCAAAAATATTTCCATGGTCATATGGCCAGCATGACTGTACACTGAGACTCATGGAACACTGTTCCCTTCTCATCAAAGAGGTTCCTATTTATCTACTTGCATTTTCATGTTACAAAGTTACAATGGCACTGAAAAATGTGACTTATGACCATTTTTTCATAGTTATGGTCTTTATAGCATCCCCGTGATTATGTGATCAAAATTCAGATGCTTGGCAACTGGTTCCTATTTATGACCTTTGCTGTGTCCCAGAGTCATGTGATCCTCTTTTGTGAACTTCTGACAAGCAAAGGCAATGGGGAAGCTATTATTCACATAATAATCAGGTTACTAATTTATTAATTGCAGTGATTCACTTAACAGCTGTAGCAAGAAAAGTCATAAAAATGAGGCAAAATTCACTTAACAAATGTCTCACTGAACAACAGAAATATTGGGCTCAATTATGGTCGTAACTGGTCGTAAATCAAGGACTGTCTGTAGTAGGTGGGTTGGAGCTGGAGCATGTAACAGAAGCTCACCCCATTGCACAGTGCTCGGGTCTCAAACTCAGGCTGTCAGCTTTCCAGCTAACAAGCTAATCATCTTTAACCACTGAAAGACTGTGCCCCTGGCTCCTTATTGAAGATGTTACCTAATCCGGTAATGAAATGCCTGCAAGCAAAAAACCAAGCTCAGAGAGAACTAAGGATCCCACAGTTCAACCCAGAGCTACTTATTCTTCTATTGATACTTGTGTTTTTCTTCTAATATTGATCAAATACATGTTGGAATAGGAGACAGTTTCTTGCATGAAATGAACTGTCAGTTTAGCATTGTTTTTCATAATCCATTGTAAATCTTTGATCTGTAGTTCTCCAAGAAAGAGGCATTGCAGACACCTTGAGCTGATTTATTGCACTATATTTTTCAGGCAAATTGACTTTTGCAAAGGAAAACATTTACAAAAATGGAACTTGTGAACCATGGAAAACAGTTGTTTACCAAACACTAGGCTAGATGAAAAAAATGTTTTTTCTTTGATCCTTGTGCTGCTCAATGTATTACTAACTGATTTGCCTGTGGTGTAAAACCTCTGAGTGCCATTTTTGCAGAATATCGTTCCATCTGCTTTATCACATTCCAGAAGCATAGCATTATTAATCTTTGTGAAACACTCTTGCTGGTTTCAGGCTTCCTGCTGTTGATTAAGGCCAGATTAAATTTTGCAGCTTGAAACTTGTTTTTAATAAACTTTTCTGCTGAAATGAAGATTTTTTTTTTCGTGGAAAATATTCCCATTCACAATCTTTTTTTAAAATGACATTTTAAGTTTCTAGCAAAAGAAAAAAAAGAACAAAGAAAAGTTCAAATATCAACTACATAGATAGAACAATTATTTTTAAAAATAATATAGCATAAGTATTTTTTCAGTTATATAATGTCACTTTCAAAATTTGTCTTTTCACACATTGTGAAAAAAATATCATTAAATTATTTGCTATCAAAGCTTCTGCATTTTAAATCTTCTTGCTTATTTTTTAAATATTACACTGTTATGGGTACTTAAATAGAACCATAAAAGAGAGCAGATGTAATAGAATTTTGATAGACATACATATCAATCTAAATAGGTGTACCATACTATATTGTATATTCTGCTAGAGCAGAATTTTCTTAGAATCTTAGTAAAGCAGTGATCTTATTATCTAGTTCAGTCTTCCTTAACAGAATCTTGAAAGCCTAACATAATTTCTTTTCCCTCCATCTCATACCAAAGAGAGTCAAGATGGGGCAATCTTGAGATTTTTCCCTCATCCTTTCGTGTTTTCTGGATTAAATTTCATAACTGCATACCTTCTTCAAGACTATCTCAGTACTCCTCTACAGCTACAAAGAAGTAGCACTGAAGTAGCATAGAAGCAATACTGAACTAAATGTTTACAAGCAAACAATCAAGCTCAGGGGAGTGCTGAAGGACTGCACCATTCAACCCTGAGCTACTTATATTCTCTTCTATTGGAAACAAGCAATTATGTCCATCTGATGATTAAAATATTCTTCATAGCAGCCCTTTAGATGTCCTTCAAATCTTCCATTTCCTAAGAGAATCTATATTACCCTAAAAACTTCCAGTTGGCATTCTGTAGAAACAATAAAAGCAGAAAAATATTGTGTCTTGCTGCTCTTATCACTATACTGTAAACTCTAGCATAGACATGTATGTATTCCCAATTGAACCTGTTCCTCGTCTCTTTTCTTCAGTGGTGCTCTAGATATCTCTTGTTTCATCTTCCTAGTGCTTCTCAATAAATTAAGCAGCTATTCAAGGATGGCATACAAAAAGAAGTTGCTTAGTTGTAAAAATGAGGTGCTACTCCTTATTCCAAGAGGTGATTACGACTTTTGTTGAACTACTTGCCAAGGTCTAGGAAAGCACCTGAGAATGGTCTCCAAAATCTTTCTCCAAACAGAAAATGATATGATCAGGGATTATTTTTAATGTTCCCCACATTCATATCACTAACCCAAGACAAAAACTAGATCCAATACTCATATGTGTTAGACCCTTGACCTGAACCATGAACTCCAAATCTGCCTAAACCTTCAACAAAATAATGCAACTCCAGAACCATCAGACTAAGAAACCAAGAAACCAATCTGCATCAAGCAGCTCAGGCAGAGAAGATGCTGTGAAGAGCAGTACAAAAGGAAAAGTGCTGTTTCTTAAAGCCCAACTTCACAACAAGGGTCTGAAATCTGGTTATCTGAGATGTAAGGTCATTATCTTTTCCTGAATAATAACAGACGTTCTACTATCAGTCCTGACTTACAGGCGATGCCACACCTGAAATCCAGATGGGCATAATTTATATCCATCCTAATATCAATGAAATAAATCAGGTTGGCCCTCTCACCCAAGATAAATTTGTCCAGGGCCAATCTGATTTATGCTGGAATGGGAATTGTGATGAGATTCCAAATCTCCTTTCCTGGAGAATAGTTCATTCCTATCTCCAATCATCAATGGTTCATTTTCTCTCTGCCAATCTCTACCAGATGTTCCATTTTACTTTCAAGTCACCTATCTCTCCCACAATTGTTGAAAACCCATCACCAACCAGCCAAACTCTTGCTTCCTGACTCCAGACACCTATATGACTAATCCATCTTTTTTCCAGAGATCTGTAAGAGTTTACTTACATTCAGCCAACTGTTAAACCTTGCTTTTGCCAGAGTAAACAAGATGAGTCTCAAAACTATTGTGAGTAGAGAGATTGTAAGAAAAGTAAGGACAAGTTAGTTAAATGTTTGTCTCAGATAAAGCAACTTATTCCTTGTGGTGAGAGATATGGAAGATATTTAATTAATTCACAGTAATTGAAGAATTCCTACTTTTCAAGATTCTGTACTTACTCCGGACTATCATTACAGATTCAGTGTAGAGGCTGAAATTTATTCTTGCTTTTTGGGCCTTGCCAGCTATATGGATTTGGCAATGGGGAAAGTACACAATCCCTCTGTATCTCACTTGGAAAAAGAAATCCAGACATATTTCTTATCATATAACCAATTGCATTCAGTCAAATTCCACCAATAAAAATAACTTCCTGACCTTGGAGTCTTCATGGTCCTCATAAAACTCCAGCTGCAGCAGGTATTTTCCATCACTGAGGGATATCTTTTTCTCTACTTCAGTAAAAAAAAAAAATCACCCCCAAAATTCATAAAAAATCACAATAAATCCATGTTGCCTTTCAAAATCACAACAGCATCTTTAATTTTTTTTCTCAGTCATATTTTCCTTCTTTAAATTTTAATAGGCATATTTGCAATTAATTGCTTTTCCCTGCTTGATAATGAGTAAAGTCATTAATTTCAGTGAAATTTCACCAAACTGATATTTAACAATATTCAGTATGTGTAGTATGCAGATCTAAAGTAGAAAAGATAATTGGTATCCAGTGTGGGCAACCTAAGAGAGACTCTTAAAGAAGTTTCATTTTTTTTTCCTAGACTTGTCAGGCAGTAATAGGAAAATTTGTGTTTCTGTTAGTGAATGACAGCCGAACTCCTTGTTCAAATGTTTTCCTGTGACTGCAAAAGATGTGACTTCTTCAGAGAGCCAGTGAGAGCAATGCATTAATTTTTAAATGATCTTACAAGCTAGGGCTGGAAGATAGTGTATAATTAAGCCAAAACTAAGAGCTGAGGTGATTAGGCAAAACATTTATTTTTTGAAGCAACAGAAAAATAGAAAATACCTATAATTTCTAATTTTATAGATAGTTCAAATATATTACATGAGCTGAGATCAGAAATCAGTCTTGGTCAATCACTGGGACCAGAGGTTTTGTTTCCTGAGATTTCGGACTCATGCTGGAGCTCATCTTCAGCACAAAGATGGACTCCAGCGTGAGTCTGAAAGCTAGGAAAACAAAACCTCTGATCCCAGTGACCGACTAAGATTGGATCCAGCAGCATTATCATGGGACACCTGTATTCATCTTCATTTGTGAGATCAGAAAGTTAAATAATTTTTCTCCATTCCCATTTTGTCTGAAGGCTGTTAAGAAGAGATTTATTGCCTTATGGATAGCCCTAATCAAAAGAAGAGCAGAAAAACATCTCTTCAAGCAGAAAGCAACAAGGAAATCCAGCACAGCATCCCTCGATTTATTTTACTTCATACAATTCATGTTTAGTCCTTATTCTTTTGTAACCCAACCAAAACAAAGTATGGTGGATGATGAGATATTGATGCCTGTTAGCACCTAATATCTTTAAAACTGGTTGTTTTTAATTATCAAATACCATTATTGGCTTTGCACCATCCCTCTATGACTGCCAAGCTCAGTGTGATCCTTGCGTGAATGCCAAGGCCATTTGGTCCAATTCTCAAGTGCCAATTACAACAGCTTTAGGGACTGTAAGGCAATTGCTCTCACTATCCAGTTTTAAAGATCAGGGAAATAGAAAATGCTTCTGATGAATTGAAAGTACTTGTTTGTTCAAATAGAGGGAAACATTTAATTATCTATACAGTTCACTTTTAAGAGAGAGCACTCCTATATAGTACAGAAGATGATTAAATTCAGTTAAAGCTCACAGTAAAAACTAATAATTAATCTCTTATTGAGAGGATTTCATTCTGTCTATATAAAATGAATAATATTAGCTAGAGAACTGTTCTCTTAGAAGAATAGCAAATTGATATCTGCAGATGTTGTCTTAATTCCTACACCTTCAGTGCCCTCCTTCCTTCCCTCCTCCCTCCCTCCCTCCTATTTAAAAATTAATTTAAACTGCTTTAAAGCAGTATTGAATTTACTATGAAATAATAGGAACTGGATTTTTTTTTTCCTGGAGTACATACAGTATTATTCTTGGAGACCAAATGTAAATATTCTTGGCATATGGATAGCATCACATGGGATATTATTAATCTCTTTGGCTCTTTTCTAAATGATTCCTAATTAATCTATTGGTAGAAGAAAGGATTCCTGTGAAAATACTTCAACTGCTATATATGTATTTTCTGAAAGCCATCCAAAACTTTCATTCATATAATATTGTCCAGAAAAATTGTATATGCAGTAGGATCCAAAGAGATCACAAATAATGTGATCACTATGATATAAAAACACTGCATGCCCAAAGAGCCAATTAATTTTATACTAGCCCCCACCCTTTGATTTATATTATGATTTTGAAATGTCTTTCTTTTATTGTAAATATCAATTCTTAGAAGCTAACTAGATGAAAGTTAAAATCAATAGAAAGTTTAGGGGTAAATCCCTAATGTTCTAATATATTAAGGAAATAATTATAAGGGGTTCATTAATAGTATGGTGGTTAATTAACAAACTAATACCATGTTTCCCCCAAAATAAGACATGTCCAGATAATAAAGCCAATTGGGCTTTTCAGAGTATGTGATAATATAAGCCACCCCCGCAAAATAAGCCCCCCCCCCCAACTATTTACATGCATGTACAGCCAGTCCTGCCATTTCCTCTGGTTGCTTGCTGCGCAACCAAAATAATTTGAGGGGCGAGGCGGGGACACACCCTCCCCTCCCTGGCCTTCGTGCCATCTGAGCAGCCCAATACGTCCCACCCCACCCCAATGGCAACAGCAGCCTGGCTGCTTCCCTTCCCCACCATTTTTATTGAGAGGGGTGGTGGGGCAGGGGAGAAGTGAGATGCATGGAGCGATATGTGGCTCTCCTTGCATCTCTTTTCCCCCCCATGCCGGGCATGACAGGGCTCCTCCCCTTTGCTTAGCCACCTGCCCCCTTTAGGGATGCAATTTGGGGGTCGCAGGTAGGGCGGGTGAGAAGCAGGACATGCGTCTTACCTTTCAAGCTCCGTTGCTTTCCTCGCCATTGTTTCCAGGAAAACACACTGTAAAAGAAGACCTCCTCGCGAGTTCAAAAAGTTTGATTGAACTCACAAGAAGGCTTTCTTTTACAGCGAGGAACGCGATGGAGCTGGAAAGGTAAGATGCACATCCCATCACCCGCCCTACCTGCCACCTCAAACTGCATCCCTAAAGGGGGCAGGTGGCTAAGCGAGGGGCAGGAGCCCTGTAATGCCAGCAAGGGGGGGGGAGAAGAGACGGCAAGGGGAGCTATGTCTCGCTCCACACGTCTCGCTTCGCCCCTGCCCCACCACCCCTCTTGATAAAAGAGATGGCGGGGAAGGGAAGCAGCTGTTGCCATTGGGGTGGGGTGGGATGTGTTGGGGCGCTTGGCCGGTGTGAAGAACAGGAAGGGGAGGCGATGGTAGCAATGGGACATCTAGTCCCATGCTTGCTGCCTCCTGCATCCCCAAAATAATAAGGCCAAGCCCTTATTTGGGGGAATCAAAGAAAATAAGACCCTTTCTTATTTTCGGCGAAACAAGGTATACCATTTTAACCATTTGAGTAATAAAACTAAATTTTGGAAATGGGTTTTAGCATTGATTGGTGGATTATGTGCATCAAGTTGCTGTCAATTTTTGTGACCACATAGATAAATTTTCTCTATCACAATTGGTCTTTAACTTGATTTTTTAAGTCTTCCATCAGTGTACTAATTGGCACCATAACTTTACTGCTGCTCATTCTCTTCTCTTTCTTTCCACTCCTCCCAAAATTTTCCAGCCAGCTAAAACTTTGCAGAATGTGTCCAAATAAGATACTTTAAGTTTGGTCGTTTGTACCTTGACTCAGCACCTAGAATTGATTTGTTGAAAGATCCATTTGTTTTGTTGGCTCTCTATGGTATTCTCAAGAGAATTATCCTAACACCAACCTCCCAAAGGATCAATACTCTTTCTATCCTGCTTCTTCAAAGTCTAGCTTTAACATCCAAAATGCCTGCATTATTATGGTATTCATAGATATAGACATATCACAGCATCTGAATATTGTTTCCAAGGTCTCTGTGGCTATTCTACCAAATGCTAGCCCCTGGCCTATTTTTTGATTGCTTGTTTCTTTACTATTATTTATGTTTCTTTCTTTCATTCATTCAATCAATCAATCAATTAATCATGTCTGATTCTCCGAAACTAACCCTAACCCTAACCCTGCAGATTTCTTGGCAAAGTTTTTCAAAAGTGCTTTGCCATTTCCTCCTCCTTAGGACTGAGAGTAAGTGACTGGCCCAAGGTCACCCAATTGGATTTGTGCCTAAGGCAGAATTAGAACTGTCTGTCTCTTGCTTTTTAGCGTGAAGCCTTAACTGGTACTCTATATTTAGTTGAACCTAACAGGCAAAAGTTGTCTATCACTTCTGTAACTTCATTATCAGTTCTAGGGTTGGTGTCTATACATGTTGTCATTGCTTGGTTTTAAAAATGTTCAATTTTATTTCCATTGTTTTTCACTGTGTTCCTTAACTCATAGTTTCGGAGCTTGCAGACTCTTTGTATTTTTGGCTATCAGAGTAGCACAGATTATTGATATTTCTTCTTCCAGTTTTAAAATGACATTCATCTTCCAATGAATGCTCTGTTAAATGTTTTTTAAAAAATTGGAATGTAATTTGAGTTCTAATTTATTGCCGTTCTTCAAACTTGGTGGCATTGATTAGAATCTCTTTTTTTAGATTTTTTTTTGCGCTTATCATATTTCTGTAGACATTCCATCAATTCCTGTAGCCTTCTGACTTGGCAATGACCAAAATGCTTATTTAACTTTCTTCTCTAATACTAGAAATTATTGTAAATAGGGAACATCTTCTGAGGTATCTTTGATGTCAATGTCTGAGATGTATAGTATTTCAGTATACTCCTTGTCATGTTGGCTCAGTGGCTAAGAAGCTGAGCTTGTCGATTGAAAGGTCAGCAGTTCAGTGGATCAAATCCCTAGTACCATGTAACGGGGTGAGTTCCCGTTACTTGTCCCAGCTTCTGCCAACCTAGCAGTTCAAAAGCATGTATAAAATGCAAGTAGAAAAAATAGGGACCACCGTTGATGGGAAAGTAACAGTGTTCCGTGCACCTTTGGCATTTAGTCATGCCATCTACATGACCATGGAGACGTCTTTGGAGAGTGCTGGCTCTTCAGCTTTGAAACGGAGATGAGCACATATATACAAGCGGAACCTTTACCTTTACCTTTATACTCCTTCCATTTATAACAGCTGCTATATGCAATCATGCAGAGAAACAAACTCAAGATAGGCACAATTCAGATTTTCAAGATTCAGGTATTATAATCTACATCAATAAAATAGAATTCTTGTATTTCTTGTAGTGTCTTTTTGTGACCTGGCACTGACAAAGGAAAAGGACCTTGCTATTATTTTCCAATGTTGAGAAAAAATGTTATAAACACAAACCATAGTTTTCCTGTAAAGTTTAATTCCTAAAATAAAATAAGAGGTTTTTTTAAATGTATCATTCATAATCCTGCATAAAATTCATAGATACTGAGAATGGTCATTTCAGACACCACCTAATTGAATTTTCTAGCAGTAATTATTTAGTTTCAATATATTACCACATTATGAGGATCTAGAAAATTGTTTGTGTTCCAACTTCATCAGGGTTGATTTGTTATCATCCAACATTTGGACAAACTATGCTTGACTTCCTTTCCTGTCCTCAAAGTCATCACAGTAAGACTTTGAATCCCGATTGAAAAGCAAGAGCCAACATTTTGCTAATTGGTACATAAAAATAAACTGTCACTGTGAAATCAAGGAAGGGAAGAAGAGAATAATAGAAGTCTGAATTGAACTACTGGTTTTTGAAAACCTGTCAGGTCTTTGAAAAGGAGTTTTGCTTTTCAAAAGGAGAGTGCCTGAGATGACTCTTCCATGTGCCTTTATTGTCCAGGCATAACTTTGAAAGGTACTATTAAGCAAGTCTCTTTTTTAATTTTAGAAGGTGAGGAAATTGCTACCTTCTTCCTCAGAAGCATTAACATAAACCTTAAACAGAACTTAACATCAACATTATAAATAAAAGCAGTCAATGCTTAATGCAACCTCTGAGAAAATTTATTCCAGGACTCTTGAATCTGAATGAAGCTAATACGACCAAATCATTGAATATTCTTTAAATTAATTGATGTCTCTTCATTTTTCCCCCCATCATAATATACAAAGCAAATGCAGCATTGTAGGAACATTGTGATGTGATACTAAGGAATAATGTTACATCGAAGTAGATTCTCAGTAATAACAGGGCATATATACTAATGCTAATAAGATGTGAACAGAGCAGAGGGAGAATTTTCATTCTACAATAAAATCTCAATAAGTTAGTAATACATAACTATGTATTACTGATAAATCCTTTGGGTTTCTCATACATTAAAACCAAAATGTCCAACTGAGCATAATTTATGCTTCTTTATTCAAAAGCTACAGGCACCAGTACTAACCAAAGAGTGCTTGTGGTATTAAAAAGCTGGATCTGCTATTTAATTCTAGTAATACCAATTATGGAGAAAAACAATTTAGTTTTAGAAGTTGGAACTGCTTCAACATTTTACATACTATTGTTTTAAATGGTGTTAAAGCTCTTAATGGCACTAGGCTCAAATATCTGAAAGTCTGCTTATTTTTCATAATAAATTGTCAAAGTATTAATACCTGAGTGCCTATACATGTAGAGTTAGATTGGCATTCAATAGGCACTTTTTAAAGTGATGCCCATTTGTGGCTTCTCTGCAGAGGTATCATAATGAATAATGACATTGATTTCTTTGCTGAAAAGATGTGCATTTTTTTTGTCACTATTTTAAAATTATTTTAACCTGCTTTTCAGGTATTTTTTTTTATTCTTTATCCCGTATCTGTAAACACTATTTAGTGTTTAGTTAGATTATTGATTTACACTTTACATGTGGGTCATTGCATCTACAGACTGATTCTCCAGTTAAACTACTGTACGGTTATTCTTCATTTCTTTGTAGATAAGAAAAAAAATATTATTTGCTGCTTTTGACATAGTGAGTGAGAAAAACAAACACTTTAAATGGAAATATAGAAAATATATCTTTAGGTAATCTATTTGTAATAAAAACAATATTTTAGAATAAGAAATTATAATATTCACATTTTACTTAATTTCAGGGTTCTTTATATAATTCTAAATAGTTTAAGGATGGAAAGTTGGAATTCATTTAACAGGAGTTTTGATTCCTCTCTTAATTATGCCAAATATTTTCCCATAATACTCACAATATTCTCTTTCATGAAGGTTATAATTGCTTTACACATTAAAAGGAAAAACAAAAGCAAGGACCATGCTGATAACAGAAATGCTAATTGAAAAACTGAGATAAAAACAAGCATAAAAGGATAACCTCAGCTATATGGCAGAAGAGAACATCATATGTTTTGGTGTTTTATTTTCAAATAACAAACAAAACAAAACGTATTGAATAGTCCAATAAAATCATACTTTCATTTACACTATCATCTTCTTTGGAGTCCTTGCTACTCTCTGAGCTTGATTATTTGCTGGCAAATAGTGAGTATGGGGTTTGCTCTCTATAGTAGCTTCTCTTGCCAGTGTTGACCACAGTATTGTTTTCTCCTTGGTAGTCTCCTTGATTATTGTTTTATGCTTAATTATTTGTCTGAGTTAACCCCTGCTTATCTGAGTTTTAGCTGCTGGACAGGATGTATTCTGATCATTTTCTTTCTTACTTACCTTTTTATAGTCTCTTTTGAATGGAATGGTGTATAAATTGTGATTTACCTCTATGTGTCTCTTGATAACCAATTTATGTGAATGCCAAGTTTCCAGGAATTCCCTAGCATTTTCAGATTTAACTTTGTTTTAGATGGTCACAATTTTCCAGATGAAATTATGGTTGAGTCTGCCCACATGCTGTGATATTAAGGAGTTTTGATTGTATCTTCTGACTGCTAGTTGGTGTTCATGGAAGTGCTCTGATAGTCTTCCGCCTATCTGTCCTATATAGTGCTGTTACAGACTTTACACTGTATGTTATAGATGACTGACATTTTTTTCTTCTTCAGCTATTGAGTCTTTTTGTATACTTAAGGTACTTTGAAGCTTCAGTTGATTTGTTTACTATGGAAATATTGTGTGGTTGTCAACCAGTGGCTGGTTGTTTCTGAGATATTTTTGATATATGGCAGTGTTACCCTTTTCATAGTTTGTGTTGGTTGTGCTGTAGTATGTTGAGTGATCAGGCATTCTTTGATAAAGTTGTCTGAGTATCCATTTTGTTGGAAGAGATTGGACAAATTGCATGCACAATTTGGAGTTTCTCCTAGATTCATGTACTTGCTCAAAGTACAGTGAAACTCATGGCTAGGAGAACCTTTGCACAATTTGTGTTGTGCACCAGTTGCACCTTTTTGTCAATCATGAAACCCTGCCCTCAAGTCACTCATGTCCTACTCATCTTGTGTTTGGATTACTGCAATGCTGTATGTGGGACTACCCATGAACTGCATTCAGAAGCTATAGTTAACCTATAATGCAGCTATACAGACAGTTCTTGGGGCCTTTAAGGCAACCAATTCAACAGCTCTGTCACCCAAGCTTTTACTGGTTGCAGATCTGCTTCCAGATCCAATTCAAGTATTGGTTATGACTTTCAAAGCTATTTCTGGCATGGGTCCAGGTTACCCGAGGAACCATCTCACCCCAATGGGACTGGCCCATCCCACTTGTTCTGGCAGAAGTCAAGGAATTCCAACTGGTGGGGCCTAAGAGAACAACTTTTCTGCCATCCATGCCCCGTAAGGTAATATCTGCCCCCACCCTCTTAGCTTTCCATATAAGCTTTAAAGGCTGGCTTTGCCAGCTGGTCTGGGGCCCCACACCAGCTGGCATTGTTTCATGTTATAACAATAGGATTGTTTCATGTTATAAGTGGGTATTGGATTAGGAAAAAGGTCCTCACCTGTTATATTATGGTTCTGGGTTTTAAATTATTTAATTTTCTTTTATTTAATACCTAATGTTTTAATGTTTTGCGAGCAGCACAGTGGCCTAGAGGTGGCGGTCTTGCCTCACAATCAGGAGGCTGAGAATTTGTTCCTAGGAAGCAGGAGATATTTATCTCTGCGTGCAATGAGTAATTGTCCACTGTAAGCTCTGTGTAGGCATCAGGAAGGTCATCTGGCCAGTAAATGCTGAAGTTCTATTAAGTTGCCCGGACGCCACTTTGATACAAGGGATTATAGGGTCATTAAAAGAAAAAAAGTTTTAATGTTTAGTATCTCTGTTTTTATAATATTTAAACACCTCCCAGAGTCATTTGTCATTTGTCCATGAGATGGGCTAAATAATTAAATACATACATACATACATACATACATACATACATACATACATACATACATACTAATAAAATGTAAAATCAAAATGCAGATATAGTTTGCTTCTTTTTTTCTGGTGTTCTGGATTGCTGCAGTGCATTTATGCTTGCCTGAATATCATTTACATTTTACAACTCAACTGAATTCAGATGATTCCTGTGTGAACTTTCATTAAGTGGCATGCTATTTGGTTTAGTATTTTCATTAATTCACCCATTCAATTTATATGATAGGTACATCACCATGGCAATTCTGGATGGCTAATAAAATGTAAAATCAAAATGCAGATAACATAAAAATGCAATAGCAATTTATATTCTATCTTTATTAGAGAGATCCTGGTTTCTTTAGTGCCAGATCACCCAGTAAATTTCACAACAGAGCAATTATATAAACCAATTCAAAACCTATTACATTAGACACAATTTAGCCTATGATAAATCAGAGCACAATTTCCAGCATATCATCTGGTAACTGCTAGCCATTAGGATTTTGCAGAGAATCTTGGATTAGCATGATCCTGGGGTGGGTTTTTTTTTGGTTTTTTTTTTATCTTTTCAGCAAGAATGTCCATTTAGGATTGTTAGTTTATGTGAAGGGCCATAATAATTTTTAAAGGATCAGAGTATACCTTTAGCATGTATATTAGTCAATATAGAATAATAATAATATTGGCAATGAAACGAAGTGAAAAATATTGCATTAGCTCTTTTGTATCCATTGTCAAATCCCAAATTCATCTTGAGAGCTGCTTAGTGAAATTTATTTATCTATTTGTCTTACAACACATCAAGGCAAGCTCTTCAAAGCTGAAATATTGCAGTTACAAGAAAATACACCATTAGCACCTTTACAACTGATTGCAAGTCATTGAACTGTTCTATTGACAAAGGAATATCAACCTGCCAGTTTGGGATTTCACTTGTGCCCCTTTGGAGGTGACACATTTGGAAATGTAGGGAGGTTAGCACCAAATAATTTGGTTCCATGCAGAGAAACATGAATGCGAAAGGCCTGGCCTGAAGGGAGAAATGTTAATGGCACTTGCACTGTGAAAATATTCTCTTATAACTTAGCCACAGAAGGTTTTATTTTTTCACTCCAAAACACCTTTTTCTTCTCTACTTTCACTAGAGTGCTGTCACAACTAGTATCACATCGATAGGAACTCCCCCCCACATGTCTATGCGCAGCTCACACCTTTGACATTGTTGCAGACATTGCAAAGGAAGAGCTCCAATTCTGATACTACCTTTATATGATATAGTCTTCTTTCTCTCTGGACTTAGATTCTATCAAATTTAAGTGTTTATTGTTTGGAAATATATGTTCAGGTGCAGAAGAGTTTGGGGCTATTTCTAGAATTAATTTAAAAATCATACTAATATAGTGACAAATACAGTAGTTGCATACCTCATAAATTCTCTGAAAACCCATTAGCTGTCCAAATTTCAGAAATTAATTCTACAAAAATATAATCTTTCTTGTTTGGCAATTAAGTATTTTTCTGCTCATCTCCACCCCACTTCACCCACCCCTATGAATCTCCACCTATACCAGATTGTACAATTGTCTTCTACAATTACAGTATGTACAATTTAATCTTACAGAAAACCAGTTTAATGGTCAACATAATTTAATGAAGTCTGATCTCCAGGATGGAGAAGCCTTATTGGCTCTGTAATGATGATCTGGCTGACTTTGACAATGGGAGGAACAAAACTCAGGATCATTATTATATTTTCTATGTTATCCAGGAACATAGGTGCATTGTTACATTTAACCAGAAAAGTTGTGGAAGCTACAAAGAAATATTATTTATTTTATTTTATTTATTTTATTCAATTTTTATACCGCCCTTCTCCCGAAGGACTCATATAAATGTGCTTACAAAGGATGTGTTCCAATTATAGATTTCTACGAGTTTCAATTTAATTTATGAATGAATTCTAAAGATAATGTGTGAAATCAATATAAAAAATATTTAGGGTGAATTTGGAAATTGATTTCTATGTGTCATCTTTCTGAATCTGCATTAGGATTTTCTAAATTGAATCTCCCCCCAAAAACTCATGGGCAGAATGTAAGAAAATTACATTTATAACTACAACTACTATTATGATTATTATTAATAATGAAAACATATCTATGACTCTTCTCACTGTCAGGAGTTTGATCCTGGCTGGCTCCAGGTTGATTTAGCCTTTCCTCTTTCCATGGTCAGTAAAATGAGGATTCAGATTGTTGGGGACAAGGTGCTGACTCTGTAAACTCTGTAAACTGGATAACAAGATTACATGTTCCTCAAAAAATTAACAGCTTGATGGAAGCAATTGAATAGTACTTCCATTGTAAACTATATTGGGAAGGTTTTTTCCCCCTAACATTCAATCACTTTTTTTGTATAATGAATCCATAATTTTATGAATTTCAGTTCAGAATGTGAAAGAATAAGACCTGAACTACTTATATGTGACATTCTTTCCAGTTTAAAGCATGCTATCATGCCCTACCATCAGTTGTCTTTTGTGAAATCTAAATATACCTATCTCTTCTAAGACCCTTCTTAAGTCTTAGTTTCTATCCCCCTAATAATATTTGCGGTTCTTTTTTGAAATTGTTTTAACATTGATACTATCTATTTAGATACAGATTAACAGAGTTGGAAGGGACCTTGTAGGTCATCTAGTCCAACCCCCCGCCCAGCAGACTCTACACCATTTTTGACAGATGGCAGTCCAAGTTACTCTGACTAAATTGGTTCTTGACAAATTCCCTTGATTTCTAATACTCTGAGAGTGAGATGGGTGCTATTTAATATGAGAAACAAACGAAATAATTTTGTATTGTTTTCCAAATGACATCATATCAGTCTCTTTAAAATATGTTCTATAATTGTCTCAAATATGATTGTTACATTGACCAATCCATAATTTGCTATATTTTCGTCTTCCCCTTTTAAAGATACGAAAATCATTTGCCATATTCTATTTAACTGGCACTATTACACTTGTTAAATATTATATACGGATAGTTAGAACTGCAGAAAAAACAATTGCAACCAGCCTGTTTTCAGGGAGGACCTGTGTATACTGTACAAGTCAAAAAGAGGGCTGTGAAAATATCTACAGACCCCTTACATCCTGGACATAAACTGTTTCAACTTCTTCCCTCAATACAACACATTGCACTTCAAGATATTCCCCCCCCCCTTTGCCATCAGTCTGCTAAACTACTAACTCCCACAACACCATCAAATGATTCTATTCTATTCTATTCTGTTCTGTTCTGTTCTGTTCTATTCTGATTTCTTAAAGATAAATAGTCTTTGGTCAGACCATCAGGTAGTTTCTTCAGTACCCCAGAATGTACTTTATCTATTTCTGGAGATTAAACTCTCCATATAAAGAAGTATTCTCTGGCTCTACTTCTAGAATCTCAATCTTATCCTTTCATTCAAGTCTTCACAATTTTCTAGTGGAATGCATACTGTTTTTTGTTTTTTTGTTTTTTTGCTAAAGAAGATGAATTATGAAGTCATGAGAAAGCAGAAGCAGTTTTTTACTTCTTATTAAATAAAAACTTGACAAAGAATCATGAGCATTCCAAGAAATAAAAATAATGAAATGAAGGATAATATGACTAGCAGCAAGCACTCACACCACACGCCAGTTAATCAATGCTAAGCTTTAAATTCAAAGTTAATTTTACACCAATAAAAAAATAATGATCATGCTCACATTAGAGTGCAGCTGGGAGACTGGCATCATAAATATTTTCTTTTTTTAAAATCCCCTTGCTCTCTTCCTTATACTTATTTTAGAAGAAGTGTTTTTTTCCCCCTTTCTGCAAGATCTGCAAAGAGAGATAACTAGTGGAGGCAACTTCAAAGTGCTTTCTTGAAGAAGCCTCTCAGGCTCCTGATTACACTTTTCAAATGAATCTACACACCCTAGTGACTTCTGCCTGAATTGTTATCTAAAGACGGTTGCTGCAAAATTTCATGCCCAAGTCAGTGTACACAATTTTCATGCCTTTCTTTCCACAGGAACTGCTTTCTATGAAAACTAGTCATTCAGTTTAGCTGGTGCTATGTTAATCTATCTTTGGTTTAAAATATTATGTGAAAATACACAGAATATTTTGTGCAGGACCAAAAGGTATGAGCCTGAAATTCTTCTACATAAAGAATGCAACCCTCTTAAGAAATAAGAACTATGCTGGATTAGATTAAAGGCCAAATTGAATTTGCTGGCTGTGATCTAGCCATCATTCATCATTATATTGATTTGATATCCAATCCCTTTTTAGAGATGTAAAAATTGGTAGCCACCACTGTACCATATAGTAGCAAATTCTATGCATATCTTATTTTCCATGTTAAGATTTTCTTTTATCAGTCTAACCACTGTTCAGTTCCATTAACTAGTTATAACAAGACTTCCTTATTCATCCTTGTTCATGATTCTTTGGTAAAAAACTTTTTTCAAAAATTATTAGAAATATCAAGTTCTCATCAGATTTATGCATGGCCAGGTGTTATCTACTGGATCATAATATTCTCCCCAAGAACTCTAAGTAATTTTTTTTTTTTTTGCATTTATATCCCGCCCTTCTCTGAAGACTCAGGGCGGCTTACACTATGTTAAGCAATAGTCTTCATCCTATTTGTATATTTATATACAAAGTCAACTTATTGCCCCCAACAATCTGTGTCCTCATTTTACCTATCTTATAAAGGATGGAAGGCTGAGTCAACCTTGGGCCTGGTGGGACTAGAACCTGCAGTAATTGCAGGCAGCTGTGTTAATAACAGACTGTCTTACCAGTCTGAGCCACAGAGGCCCAGAACAGAAACAAGATTTTCCTCTGCTTAAGCAATATTGATTCTTTTGCAAAAAATATCTGATCCTTTAACGTAATTAATATTTTTATCCTGTTAATACATTCTACCAGTTCTATCAGTACAATTTGGGTTTCCCTCATATTGCTAGGAGGCAAGCTAAAATAATCATGTGACAAATTTCTATTCAAGCCTATTGCTTTTTGTTTGTTTATTTGTTGGTTATATTTTTTTATAAAGAACCATGGCTTATATGTGAGTGTGTTGTTCTTTCAAGTCAGCCTTAAGTCCTGATAGCTGCTTAGACAAATTCATGAAATTCACTTCAAAAATTTTTGAAGTGTTTACTATTGCCCTCTTCCATAACTAAGATAAAATGGATGGTCCAAGCTTTGTGCCTAAGGCAAGACTAGAACTCACCATTTCATGATTTCTAGTCTGGTACCTTTAACCATCATACTAAACTCACTTTTATGTTTTCATATTAGTCTGAGTTTACACTATAATAAAAATGAGGATCTGTACAAAGTTAATTATACTAAGAATACAATGGGAACAAATAATAGAATTATTCTTGATTTCTAAGATCATCAATAAATAAAGGCATAAACATATACTTAAAGTCTGATGTGTTCCCATTCCTGGAAAAATAAAACTGTCATCTTCAAAACACACATTGACATAGAGTGATAAATTGCCTGTCATTTATATTGTTTCATTTCTGCACTGTGTGCATAAAACTAAATTGCACAGAAACCTGCATTTGATTTCTTTCTTCTTTTAAGTGATGCCAGTTATTTATAGTGCAGTTGTTTTAAGATTACTAATATTACTCAGTCATTCAGATCTCTTTGAATGAAGACGTAAAGAGAAATAAGGAACACACAAGTATGTTTGTATGGTTTTTAACAAAACAAAGCTTGAGATATATGCTACAAGTTTATCAGAGGAGAAAGGGAATAGGGGTGAGGACCTTTGCTCCGAAGTTCCTTTTGCTCCCTTGCAGAAAAATATATTAGTTCTGGGATTTGGATGCTTATTTTACCGCCTATTAAATTAATAAGAGACAGTTATTTTAACAAGAACAATTTATATATAACAGGCAGGGAGAAAAGCGAAAGAAGAAACAAACAAGCTTCTTGTTCTGTCTAGTAAGGATCATTAGGATTGCTTTACTAAAATAAGTCAAGATATAGCTATTTATTTTAATCTAGTTGTAATTAAAAATATTCTATTCCCAATGTGACCAAAGTGGTGCTGATTCTTTTTCTCTCTCTTTTTGGGAGGAGGGGTTGTCATTTGATAAGCAAGAAGCAAATGACATACAAATGCTTATGCTTCCTTGCTTTGTTTTTTTTTACTGTGAGTGAATAAAAACTACATGCAGCTTTCCCTCTTGAAGGGAAAAAAGAAAAGAGTAACTTCTATCCCCTTATGCAGTGTGATGCAGTATTTGACTAAGTATTTTATTTATTTATTTATTTATTTATTTATTTATTTATTTATTTATTTATTTATTATTTTGTCAATCATATATAAGATAACAGGTAAAATAGAAACATATTTTCGATACATGAAAAGAGTATGTAAAAAGGAATATTAGGACAGGGATGGTAGGCACGCAGGTGCACTTATGCAAACCCCTTACAGATCTCTTAGAAATGGGGTGAGGTCAACAGTAGACAGTTTAAGCTTAAAGTTTTGGAGGTTTGGGGAAGAAACTACAGAGTAGGGAAGTGCATTCCAGGCATTGACCACTCTGTTACTGAAGTCGTATTTTCTGCAATTGAGTTTGAGTGGTTTACTTTGAGTTTTTATCTATTATTTGCTCGTGTATTGTTGTAGTTGAAGCTGAAATAGTCATTGTGGTAGATAATTTTATGTACTATGCTTAGGTCAGACTGAAGTCGCCATAATTCTAAATTGTCTAAGTACCATGCATTTTCATGCAAATAGTTCTCAGAACTATATTAAGAATAATTTTAAACAATTTGCTATATGGATTTGTGATGCTGTGGAAATTTGGAATGTTGAAAATACATTATAAACTTGCAGTGTACACACACTTCTAAATCATTTATAAAATAGGAAGGGCAAAGTCTTCCTTGAGCAAGTTTGACTCTTTATAACTGCACAGACATACCTTTGCCTTGTTCTTGCCAAGTTGGAAGTTGTTTGCAATTGCCTTCTAGGGTATTTGTCAGCTTTGCAGTCTAGTCTCTCACCTTGATATTTATAAAATAACATCCCAAAATATTTCTGAGGTGAATGAATGCAATAAATAAAACAGCTTTTATTTTTATTTTTTTAGTAAAAAAGTTTTATTTCCATTTTCCAACAACCTATTCAATATACAGTCTCTTATTCAACATTAGTCATTAACTTTCATTTGTTACTTATTCGGACCTGCCCAGCTACCACTTCCTTCCTTAACAAACCTTTCCTCCTCCCTTCTCTACTTTCTTCTACTTTCTTCATCCTTCCTCTCCTTTGCTTTTCTACATCCTCTCCTCCTTCCCTATTCTTCTCTTCCACCCTTTCTAACCCTCTCTCTTTCCCCTTTCTTCTTCCTCTCCTTTCCCCCTTTTCTACCTCTCTCTTTCCTACCTACTTTCTTCCTTCACTCTCTCCTCTCCTTTCCATTCCTTCTGAAATGGCAGCTGAGCAGCCCGATTTCATTTCAAATTATTTCTATTTCTTAATTACATATCTTCAATCATTCCTTTACATTGATCCTTCATCTCCCCCTCCCCTTCCCTCCCTCCCTCCCACCCCGAGACTTCCCAGAACAAAGTACAGGGTATAAGATTAACAATCATAAATTAAAATATAACATAAGTCATAATCCATAGTCACTCCTCTCTCTAAGACCTTAACTCCCCTTCCAGAAACAAAAAAGTACATTCTTCTTCCAGTCCATTATATATCAGTCCATTCCACTCCTAAAATCTTCAGAATCTTCCAATTAAATTAGTAATTCCAGTTCATCAATAAAATACATAGTTTTAATATCCAATCTTCATCAATTAACACCAAATATATATCAATCCATTCCACTCCTGAAGTCTTCAGAATCTTATAGTTTTAATATCCAATCTTCATCGATCAAGACCAAGACGATATTCCATCTTCCAGTATTCATCAGAAATTCTTTTATAATATACCTTTCTTCCTTAAACAGTCTCCCAAATATAATTCATATTTCCAGCTTAAATTCTTAAATTTTATCCAATCTCCAAAAATAAACAATATTCTATCTTCTCATATCTTTAATATCACTTACATAAATCAAATAACATTGCTAATATTAATATTTCTTCAATTTACCTTACATCTGTCAAATAACATTATTAAAATTATAACTTATATCCAAAATATATCAATTATAACAATTAAATTCTATTTAACCAAATACCAACATTACATCCATAAATTTTTCTATCTGTCCTCCAAAAGTTAAACAATATTCCATCTTCCCATTCCTTTATACCTCACATATATCAAATAGTAACACCTTATACCCAAAATAAGTCAGTTGTAAAAATTAAACCCTATATATATATTTAAAAAAAATGCCATCAAAATCACATCTTAAGCATTCTCCTTCCCCTTGTCTTCTATCTTACACATTTTCCACCATCTGCTCACCAATCAGCTTAACATCTAACAATAAAGAATTTCCAATCTTTAATATATTGGTGTAAAAATCTCTTATTTAAAAACTTATTAAGAAAAGATAAGCCTCCAAAAGTTCCTATAAAAAAAAATTCCATATTTAAAGTGAAGAAGTTTCCAAGATTTTAGTAGTTAGTTCTATTTGCTTAAGAGCCATTCTTAAACTGTAAAATCTACCAAAAAGAGAAAAAAAATTCAATAAACTTTTCTTCTTAAACATTGTGATAAAGAAAAAGGTAAAAAGAAAAAAAAATCATTAACAGTTCTTATTCATTCCATTTAAAAAGTAGCTTGTTATGTTCTTCTCTTCCTTTGTCCTTTTATAGTTTCACTTTCCTTTGTATATTGCAAACACCATTTTAAATCCACTCAAGTTGAAAGTTAGTTCAAAGGAAAGCTATTTAAGAGCTGAAGTTAAGATTTATTACTTGCAAATTCTTGCTAGTCCTCCTACTTTGTTCTGTCTGTGTTGAGTTCGCTTTAAAAATAAATCTTGGCACAGAGATGGTCGCGGCTTCTCGTTCTGTATAAACAGAAGCACCCTGGGCACGGAGCTTCGTCAGGCTAAAGGGGAGCTCTCACCCTTCAATCCCCTGGTTAAATTCCAGGGGCTCCCGGGGAGCTCTACCCAAACCTGACCACTCTTCCCTCCCCCTTCTCCAGGGGGAGAGAATTCCAAACCATTTGACAGCCCATTTATGCTGTCAGGGACGGTTTGATGAAACCCAGGGCAGACGATCCCAAAGGAACGTCCATGAAGCCTGGGTTGCCAGTGGAAGTCTCAACAGCTTTTATCTTCTGTTGCAAACAGGAATAGGGGATAATCTGAAACTCATTCACAGGAAAATCAATTATGACAGGCTGACACCAATCAGGCTGTATCTTCTGACACCCCCTAGTATGTTCAGCTAGGACGTTCTTAGCTGCCCTACCAGGACATGTTTCTTCAGTACAGCTTTAAGACAAGAAAAATGAAAATGTGTTTGTGCTTCCTGCCAGCCTTCAGAAATATAGACTCCACAAATCTCATTCAGACAGAAAAGATAGCTATGCAATCATGCAGTCTTGCCTGTGGGAAAGATTTTAATGAGAAACTTTCTTATAAAACCAATGATGACAGATCTACCCCTATAAAAAGTTTATTGGGAGAGAGGATCTTTAGGGAAAATAAGGGGAAACAGTAATCATAGATAGAGAATTCCAAATAAAGTCAGCACAGTAAGCCTATCTAATCAAATTATAACCTTGTTGTATAAAGTGTTGGGTTCTATCATAGGTTCTTTGTAGAGAAGATGGCTAGAAAGAGATCCTTTGTGCGTTGCGCTTGCATGTTCATAGCCCATTCTTTTTTTTCTTGAGCGATGACGCTCAATATTATAGAGCAGTGATGGCTAACCTTTTCTGGACCAAGTGCCCAAAGAGCGTGCATGCACCGAATCCACAAAATGCAATGTGTGTGCGGCCTCCTCGCATGTACCCCACCCCTGTGCATTCATGTGTGACCCCCCCCCCACATGCACCCTGCCCACATGCATGCACACATGGTCTCCATATATGTGCCCTGCACCCGCATGTGCCCCACCTTCCTGCATGTGCATGCGCCCCCACATGCACCCAGGCCCCCATGCATGCATGGCAAAGACCCGAAGACCAGCTGGCCGGCGAAAGGCATGCACACATGCATGGCATAGCTAAGCTGAGGTAATAGTTCGTGTGTCCTCAGTGTGGGCGCTGCATGCCATCTGTGGCACATCATAGGTTCGCCATCACTGTTATAGAGTACTGTATGAGGAATACATGAAAATGGGCCCTTTTTGGGAGGGGAAACTGATACTTATTCTATTCAATAAAGGACAGGGTTCCATCTCTGATGTCCTGAGTCTAGTCAGCAAATCACAAATTATCTAGGCGCCAAAACCACCTTCCTAACAATCTTTGTTAGAGTTATAAAAGTACAGTGGTTTTTGGAAAATTTCCCCTTCATATCACATTGGAGAAGTTCTTCTGGGAAATTCCATCTCTTCAGGATCAATTTATCAGATGCTTTAGGGGGCACTGTTGTGCCATCCCTTAGGAGGCTTTTACAATTCCCTGATGATACGGTTCTCAGTGCTGAACATGTCTCTCATAATAAATCAGACTGGAAGTGCAAATGTTCCTGCTTACATATCCCTGCAGGTTCTGTAATAATAGTATTCCATGTAGTGAAGATTTCAGCAGCTTCACACAAAGCCCAAATCTCTTCTGTTTCCCCACTTTTGTAGAGAGTAATTCCTTCCAAGCCAGCATAAAGTTACAAATATCTTGCCAGTATGAATTACAGATTGTGTTCATATTTCCAATTTTGATTGTATAATTATACACAAAATGAGAGTACGATTGGTTCTAAAAGATGTTAATTCAATTGGTCCCTTTTAGCCAATTCTCTTCTTAGTTTTCCTGTCTGAACTAATGGAAAGTAAGTAATGGTAAAATAATGTAATGAGAAGTAATGGACCTTATGTTGATTGACTGTTGATTGGATGCCACTAATTTACAGAGCTTGTCTTTCCTTCAGGGTCCTTTAGCTATACAGTTAGCTACCTAGCAACCATCAAGCCAGCACTCTAATATTGCTATGTAAAATATGAATAGCTTGCTAGGACAATTATAGGAATACTGGAGTACTAAGGTTACACAAACTGATATGATGCTAATATTTTACGTATTTTGATATTTTTGACAAATAATTCAGGATTAAAGGAACAATTATATTGTTTATACTAAAGGGAGTCAGAGTTGGAAGTTTTTTTCCCTAGGTAAAAACTCCTAAACTAGAATGAATGGAAGATTATTTATTCTAATGTTACTCTTAATTTTTTTTAAAGAAATTTTTTTATAATAGA
This sequence comes from Ahaetulla prasina, assembly GCF_028640845.1. NCBI lineage: Eukaryota > Metazoa > Chordata > Lepidosauria > Squamata > Colubridae > Ahaetulla > Ahaetulla prasina. Next base: position 43,080,026 of record NC_080539.1, read on the forward strand.
TTTTTTAAAATAAAAAAAACCTTAAAGGTAGATTACTTATTGAGCTTGCAGATTCCAGATTTATTCCCAAGAAATGGAAGGAGACTATTCAAAGTTCTGAATAAAAGACTCAGAATGTATGGTGTTGAGCTAAGAGTAAACAGTTTGACTTAATAAAAGGGAAATTGGCATTCAACACATAATAGATCTATTCCCAATAAATGATTAAACTTCATTTGTGATGTTTAAAGATTTAAAAAAATTGGTATGGTATGCGATCTCCTGAATTCAGTCAGGTAAAGGGTTAGGGTTAGGGTTATGATCACTTGTTCAGTAACCATTCAAAATTATGATGGCACTGAACAAGGAATGTTTAGAATTGATGCTCAGAGTTTTGGCCATTGCAGTGTTCCTTCAGGCACATGATTGTGATCTGGATGCTTGGGTGCCCTGCTTGTGATTATGTTGTCATGGAGAACTAAGGTTGTGTATTAGTATTTTCAGTTTTCCCTGCCAGCTTCCCAAAAAGAAAAGCAATGGGGATGCCAGCAGGAAATCACAAGTCACTTCTGCTCCTACCACATTTTTGCCTGCTTGCATTCCATAGTTCCTTCCCACAGCATCCTCTACCCCCTGTGGCACCCATACTCACTTTCCTGCTTGCCTGGAAATCTGACCTCTTTCCACTTAATGACATGTACAGTCCTGTGGTTATAATGGTGAATGGGATTAATGGGATTGTTGTTACTAAGCAATTTGATCATGTGACATTACAACTGCATCACATAGCGATGGAAATTGCCGTTGTAACTCAAGGGGTACTTCTACAACAATACACTTGGCACCCAGCAATGTTCTGTTCCACCTGCCTTTATTCCATTCCATTCTTTTGATTTTTAAATAATAGTAAGGCAAGGCAAAGATCCAGAAATTCTGGAAAGTGAAAATGCTGAAAGGCTGTAGTCTAGTGCTTTATTTTGGCATTATTATATTATTTAATTTATGAAGATACTAAAATATTCAGGCTGGTGAAACCCAAAAGTGATTCTGAATAGATCTGTAAGTAGCAGTTCTTTATTAAGGTCACTGATTAGAATTTTGCCAGTTAACAAAATAATTAAACAGTTTCTGTTCAGGGTAAAATAAGCTCTAGAAGGGTCTCTTTAAATTAGCTGAATGGTCAATCACATGAAAATGCAATTCAGTTTAGTAAGCGTAAGGTAATGCATACTGGGGCAAAAAGCCATTATTTAATGTGTATACTAATAGGAACTCAGCTGTCTGCAATAAACCAGAAAGAAATAATTTGGGGGTCCTAATGGTTAGCTTGGTGAAAATGTCATAAGTGTGCATCAGCTATGAACAAAGTAAATTATATGCTACAAATCATTAGAATAAGGATCAAAAATAAAAGTTATGATACTGTACTGTGTTTAGGATCAAAAATAAGGATCAAAAATAAAAGTTATGATACTGTACTGTGTTTATACAAATCTGTACTATGTTCATAACTGGCATACTGTGTATACTTCTAGTTGTGATATTTGAAAAAAAAATGCATAATAGAGCATTTTTAGAAGGGGGCAGAAGGCGGCTACCAAAATGATCAAATGGCTGAAACTCTCCTCTTTGAATAAAGGCTATAATATTTGGGACTGTTTGTCTTGGAAGAAAGCGATGGAGAGGTTACTTCATCATGCTGTATAAACCTTTGCATGGTATTGAGAAAGTGCATAGGAAACAGGTTTTCTTCCTCTGTCCAAACAGTAAGACCCTGGATCATTTAGTGAAGGAAATGTACAACAAATTAAAAAGTACTTCTTTACACAGCAGTTAATATTTTTTTTTGGACGCTTTAACTGCCAGACATGGTATAAAACTTTGATAGATCTAAAATGAGATTGGGTGAATTCATGCAAGATAGGTCCATCACTACTATTGGTCTTGAAAACTACTTCTAGTTGGGAGTACCATGCCTGCAATTACAGGTGGCAGGGCTGGAGAGGGTAAGTTTTTGTCTCACACTTGTAAGCATTCCAGAGGCATCTGTTTGCTCATTATGTGAAATAAAATGCTAAAATGAGGACTGACTCAGTAGGATTGTTTTAGGGCCTTATTCCTAATCTGCCCAAGTGGTGGGGTGGTGATGAAGGATAAACAGGGGTAAGGAAGAGTGTGCTGTTACTCATCTTAATTTCTACTACTGCTATATACCACAAGAGGCCTGAAGAACACTTGAAAGCTTCAGACAGTCCAAAATACAGTGGCTTGGGCAGTTATTGTTTTATTTATGTAACACCACAGCTTCAAGAAATGTGCTAGTTACCAGTTTGCTTCTGCATGCAATTAAAGGTGCTGATTGTCATTTTTAAAGGATTTTGTAACTCAGGGTTTCTGTCCTTTTCTTAAGATCAGGAAGAATGATTTTGCTGCATGTTCTACATTAATAAAGTATTATCCTCGGAAATCATAGAGCAGGATCTTCACTTTTGCCACTTCTTCCCTGAAACAGCATTTGCCTGTGAAATTACATCCATGCTGTTGAGTTTTCAGATATCTGAAATATTCAGAAACTGAATATACTGTTCAGGACTTCATATACTGTTGATCCTTCCTGCAAGTGAATGTCTATATGTGATTTGATATTAATCATGACTGAAGATTTGGGATTTATATTTTTATGTATCTGTTTTAGACCAATTACAGTATTATGTAAAAGTCTCCAATAAAGGAGAATAGCCTCTGGTGGCTAAAAGGGCCTCTGGTGGCTCAACAGACTAAGCAGTCTGTTATTAACACAGCGGCTTGCAATTACTGCAAGTTCAAGTCCCACCAGGCCCAAGGTTGACTCAGCCTTCCATCCTTTATAAGGTAGGTAAAATGAGGACTCAGATTGTTGGGGGCAATAAAAGTTGACTTTGTATATAATATACAAATGGATGAAGATTATTGCTTAACACAATGTAAGCCGCCCTGAGTCTTCGGAGAAGGGCGGGATATAAATTCAAATTAAATATATATATATATTTGTAGTTCAATATTTGTTTATGTTTCTATTTGTCAGAGTGCCAGACTTCTAGAAATTCCCTGCATTTTTGGACTTGGCCTGGTCTAGGATTGTCACATTTTCCCAATTGAAACTATGATCATATCTATCTATATGTTGTGAAATTAAAGAATTTTTGTGATGTCTTCTGCCTGCCAGTTGGTGTTCATGGATGCGTTCTGCCAGTCTTCTGCCTGCTTGTCCTACATATGTGACAATTCTGCAAAAGAGATAATCAACCAGCTCAAAGGAGAAAAAGACTCCAGCACCTCTCCACCACTAATAAGCACTCAGATCAGCATAGATTAACTCCAAGGTTAACTTCAGACCAACAGTCAAGTAAGCAATACCCCAATCAAGAAACCACCAAAGACCCATCAATAAACAGCCTAACCAAAGGATCTCTAAGGCTGCTCCCATCCACACAGACAGGCAATATTAACTGACAGCAAACAGTACTCCTTACTAACGCTGATGACGTTACCTAGTTAGGTTAATGAAATGTCTGCAAGAAAATAAGCAAGCTCAGAGAGCACTAAGGACCACTTATGCAAGAGTCTTTTATGATTTGAATGAGTCCAGTTAATTAATATAAAATGGGGATGGAGGAAAGGCAGTGAAAACATCACCAGATTGTCTTCCAGTAATTTCCTCATTGTGCCTAGATCAGTGATTGTGATTTTTTGGAATTGGGCAGAAAATAAATTCAACAACCGGTCCAAAATAGTTTAACTATTTTATGATTCAGTAGATATTAAACATATAAAATAGTATACAATATGCATTAAATAATAAACATAGAATGTTTCTCTTACCTGATTCTGTGACTGGTATCTTAATATCTGAAATATGGTTGATTCTATATCATAATTTCATTGAAAATTCATCATGTGACCTTAATTTAGCAGGTTGATCTTTCTACTGTTTGTTCTTCAGCTGAATTTAAAAGGTGTGAATTTGCATCATTCCAAAGCAGCCATAAAGATTTGTTATGTTTTAATGGCTGTACTCTAGATATTTCAGGTTGATTGCTGTGTCTGCTATAAAACTAAATTGGAAAGAGTAAGAATACTACATTAGCTTCAATGTGGTGCCAAATACACAAAGGATCTCTCATGACAGAATCTCTTAAAATAAATAAAATAAAAGCATTTAGATTAAATCTGTATTTTATAGATTACCATATTTATGTTTATATCAGTTGTGTTAAAGATGTAAGATGAGGATTTGATATCATGTAATAATGATAAAACATTCAGGTCAAGACCAGCACAACTGGTTTATCAATGATGAACTGTATTTAGGGGTTTCTTTTGACAACTTTATTAAGTTACAATTAAAAGAGACAAAACACTAATACAAACTAAAAAAATAGAAAGTGCAGAAAAGATAAAGAGGAAAAAAGAATAAAGAAAAAGAAACAATATATATATATAAAAGATATAAAAAATCTCAACAAGTATAAACAATTTTAGTAACATCACCCTCTGTTAAATACAACATATCTCTTCTTCCCAAAACTCATGCCTTATAAATAAATCCTAAAAACTTTATTGTTTGGTCCTAATCAGTAAGAGTCTATTTATGGTTATCAGAGGTAAAATGTATCTATTTTAACCTTGATCAAATAAACCAGCTTTAAATTCCTCCCTTTTCATTATTTTGATTTTTAATCTCTTCAAATAATGTTCTAGAGCTTGATTTTTTATAATTTTTTCTTAGTCCCTCCTCAAAAATTATTCAAAGCTTTAACAAGACTCTTTTGTAAATCCATTACAGAAAAATTATCCATGTCATTCTCTTGGTTTTAATGCTTTTTTTAATTATGAAGGCACCAGGCAGCATCCAGTTTATCATTTCCCTATCATCCCATATCATTCTTGTAGCCTCTTCTTTTTAAGTCCATTTTTAAATAAGTCTCAATATTTTCAGGTAAAACTTTTTCCTCTTTTATAATATCCTTCAATGTGTCCAATATTAAAATATTTTGCTTCATTCTGTATTATTAAATGAAATTTAAGAATTCTTCTCCTTTAGGTGCAGTCTTTGTTTTTTTCTGGTTTCTGCTAGTGTCCAACCGTCAAAGTCTCATTCTATCATATTCTTTTAGAGAATCACAGGAAATTTATAATCAATTTCAAAATCTTATTTCAAATTCATCTAGACCCTTAGTTCATTTGTATAATCAAAATTCTAATCACTCCTTTTCTCTTTATCTCCCCCATGCCCTTAAACTTGTATTTAAAACTTGTTTTGCCAAGGACTGAAGGAAATCATCTGGTGCTGTAATATATGTTGATCCAAAGAAGTATTCATACCCTGTGTCCTTAAAGATGCCAACCATGGATTCATGGTTCTCTCATCCCTCAGATTTCTAAATCTCCCAGAGATTGCGGTCACTTCACAAGGAGTAATTCTCCAAAGCACCTGAGGAGAGAACTAAGGAGAAATTTCCTGACAGTTAGAGCAATTAATCAGTGAAACAACTTGCCTGCAGAAGTTGTAAATGCTCCAACACTGGAAATTTTTAAGAAAATGTTGGATAACCATTTGTCTGAAATGGTGTAGGGTTTCCTGCCTAGGCAGACGGTTGGACTAGAAGACCTCCAAAGTCCCTTCCAACTCTGCTGTCGTTGTTGTTGTTGTTGTTGTTGCTGTTATATCCTCTTCTTGTCTGAAGAGGAATTACAAAGAGCTGCGATCATTGGCTTTTCTTCTAGTGAATCTCTTCAGGTCACCATTTGCTTCCTAGAAGTTTCTGTGATGAACCCTATTTAGTAATAAGTGTCCATTGTTTATTCAGCTCTTTCCTCCTAAGCTTCCAGAAGAAAACAGAAATAAAATCAGGTAATTTTCTTCTCCTGTGCTGTGACTGGGACTTTATGCAACACGCTACCATATTACTGTACTTTGCCTCCAGGCATCAATTCTGATTTACCAACCTTATAATAATATATAGTGTTTCAGTCGCTTGGGAAAAATGGCTACTAATCACCTGGGGCTACAGGAAAGTATGAACTTCTTCCTTAAAATTCAGATGTCAAAACAATTCTAATATGAACTTTTAATGTGTCTCATACTGAACAGAAACAGCACTTTGTTGTTAATTTACACATAACTTTACTTCTTTACATCATTATGCACCACTTCTGTGTGAATATTCTATTTGTATTTTTAAAAATAAAAACATAATATAAATATGGCATGATAAAAACCCATCTGCAATTGTCTGAATTCTTTTTATTATATGAAATTACATGAAACTTTAAGATTACTTTTCACCATAAATCGCAAAATATAGCAGCTGTCAATGTCAAAGCAAATGTACTGAATATTTCTTTTATAAAATACTGCTGTACATTGAATTGACTTTACTCCTGGGCATTAAACAATGAGGAAAAACCCTTGCTATATTATCTGTCAGGATTTTGTAAAGGTTTTCCAAATACTGTTTATGTCTTTCTCATTGCATTATTAAACTAGTGGCCTGAATTCTCTATCGTTAATAGAGAAATATTTTCAGGCCGTTTTATAGCATCAGCTTTTTTAGGTAGGAAATGTTAACAGCTTTTCTACTGACAAACACAGAAGATAAATAGGAATAATTTTGTGAAAGAATAATGACCATCCAGAATCCCATAGCATTATTTATTTATTAAATGTATATGCTGCTCATCTCATTGATAAGGCAACCTTGGGCAGCTTACAACTGATAAAAAGATAAATATAAAGCCAATTCAAAAGAGTTATATGGTGATGATATCTAATAGCAATTGCCTTTTTTTCAGTTGAGCATGACGGAGAAATATGATCAAATACTTATTTCTTTGTTTTAATGATATACTGCTTAAACCAGATGTGAAATCCAGAAGATTCTGACAGGTTCTGGAGAACTTCCAAAACAGGAAATTTTGAGTAGTTTGGAGAACCAGAAAATGCCACCTCTGGCTGGCCTCAGAGTGGGGTGGGAATGGGGATTTTGCAATATCCTTCCCCCAGGAGCGGGGAGGGGATGGAGATTTTGCAGTATCCTTCTCCTGGAGTGGGGTGAAAATGGAGATTTTGCAGTATCCTTCCCCTGCCACACCCACCAAGCCACATCTACAGAACCAATAGTAAAAAAAAAAATTTCACCACTGGCTTAAACCAATATGGTACCACAGTGGTCAATAGCGACAAGTTGATATCATGATTGCTAAGAAGCTCTGCTAAATTGAGCTGCCAAATTAAAAATGACTTATAAATGATTATCAGTAGCTCTTAAAATGAGGACCCAGATTTTTGGGGCAATATGCAGACTGTAAACCTCTTAAAGGACTATGGAATATAAGTTTAAGTGCTATTGCTATGTAAAATATTTTGAGATAACAATATAGAAAAGTCAACTGCTTGAAAGCAGTTGATACTCTAGAATCAAAATGCTGAAAAATTAAAGTTTATTTTTTTGGGGGATGACTGTAGATTCCTTTCTTTTCATAACATTTGATAATAATTTACCAACATTTGTAAATCTCTTAACAGAATGAGAAAAAAATGAAATTGAGACTGTGCTGAGAAAAGCAAAATCTTTCTAGGTGAAAGCAGAGGTGGGTTTCAGTAGGTTTGACCAGTTCTGGAGAACTGGTAGTGGAAATTTTGACTAATTCAGAGAACCGGTAGAAAAGTTCTGACTGGCCCCGCCCTCATCTATTCTCTGCCTCTCGAGTCCCAGCTGATCAGGAGGAAATGGGAATTTTGCAGTAACCTTCCTGTTGTGGCTCCCGCACCTGAACCTGGCCCCATGCCCGAAAATGCCTTGGAGCCAGGCCTGCTGCCAGAAAGTGACTTGGACAGTGAGGGGGAAGGGCCATCAGGTCTTACCTCGGAAGCACCGGCCTCCCTGGCTCAGCTCCAGGAGCGAGAAGCAGGCCAGGTGAAAGAGATAACGAGGCCTCCTTCCCCTGACTCTTTCCCCCCCCAGGCCACACCTGCAGACACAGCTGACAGCAATCAGGCTTGGCTCAATCCAAGGTTTCGTAGGCAGGAGAGAAGGGAACAACAGAAGCAGGGGAGGGGCAGGCCCAGGAAGTGCTGAGACATGGAGCTACACCCCACAGGATATAAAAGGCAGCAAGAGCTGGTGTGTCTCTTTGTATCAGGCAAATCCACGGATTGACTAGAGCTGAAGGTTGTAATTCACCAGCGTCTTGGCAGCTAACGAAGGCAGATGCTGGCTCTTTTGCTGCCAGAGCTGATAAGAGCCGGCTAATTAAGCCATTGTTCGGACGGAGATGAGGAGGACATAACACTTCCCCTGGAGTGGGGAGGGAATGGAGATTTTACAGTATCCTTCCCCTGCCATGCCCACCAAGCTATGCCAGACCCACCAAGCCACACCCATAGGACCAGTAGTAAAAAAACTTGAAACCTACCACTGGGTGAAAGGGTCTTTTTTATCCTGAAAAAAAAAATATTTATTACACAGATAAAATGTATTTATTAAAACAAAAATGTTGCCTAATACTGACAGTGAATCTTTGACATGCTTGGATTATGTCCAACATGGATGGGTGACAATTTTGTTTTATAATAATCTACCAAATGTTCAACTTCCTCCATATATGAGTTAAAAAGAATTTGAGGTAAAAGTCATTTGAATATAAGAAAAAGTAACAGCACAGTTGGATAATCTGTAGCATGAGGGTCACATGTACATATAAAAAAATGATCAAAACATCAAAACAATTCTGTTTCTGCTGTCTTTATCTTTACTTCTTGAATTGGTTTCTTTTAGCCACTTGATGCTAGTGAGTAGATGTGAACGGTTCTAATGAAAGAAGCAGTAGACGGTACATGCCTGAAGCTTGACTGCATTTTTACTACAGCCGTAGTCCCCAACCTTTGTGGCTTGGTGGCTTAGCAGGAGGGGGGAGGAGGAGAACTGAGTGGCAAGCTGGCATGCATGTGCATGTGCACAGCTCAGTTTGTACAACTGGTGGGCTGGCATGCATGCACATGTGCACCTAGCTTGACTTGTACAAATTGAGCTGCACACACAGGTGCATATGTGTTGGCTTGATGCTTATGCAAGTCGCGTTGCGCATACATTCATGCCAGCCCACCACTTGTTTACCCCGATTGTGAATAAGCCACAGCCCAGTAGTGGGGAACCCTGTACTGTAGCATGAAAAGAAACAGAAGAAACTATAGCTTAGAAAAACCCTGGAAAAATAAACTTGTTAGATATGCCCAGAGAACAAATCTAATTAAATTCCCAAGAAGAATTTGACAATATTGTTGTGGTAAAAATAAAACCAGTGCTTTAAAAAAAATAAAATTTAAATTAAACTTTAATTCTTGTATGGTCTCTTTCTTTGCAGGGTTGAGGGCCAACACCACACAATAGTTCTGCATTTACATTTTAATGTACAATTATCTTTGAAGATTCTATATATTTTAGGTCAAAATAGCATATATCTGATGTTCATAAATATGCTCATTACATGGCCCTGAGTTTGTAGTTATTTTTCTGGCTTGTTTGGTGTTTATGTAGATAAGTAATAATGAATGAAGAAATATATATTAGTTTATTTAAATAACAAAATTTAATGTTTATAGTTAACCTATATAGAGAATCTGGTAGATAATCAAAGACAAATTATGCAGCAGAATAAAGATTTCCAAACTTAATGAACTCTAAATATTTTTTATTATTTTTATCAACATTCCATAGCTTTTTGGAAATTCCTGTGACATTCCATATAAAGAAGATCTTCTTCTCATTCATTTTGCATTTTCTATACTCTTAATGAAAAATAAAGCTGCTATATTTAATGGGAAAATGAAAGCATACTGACTTGCTGTCCTAGCTAATACTGCATTTCTGTTTATATTAAAAAAAAATTGTTTGTTTGTTTGTTTGTTAAAAGTCTTTGGATAATTTCTGCAATGATGCCGCTAACCTATAAGGTACCTCTTGTACATATTATGTGAATATGATTTGTCTTCCTTTAAGGGAAAAAAGGGAAACAGCTTAGGTGCATTTTCAAGGGACATACACAGTAAAAAGTTATGGCAAGCTCTATCTGAAGCTAGTTGTGGATTTGCTGTATAATTTCTAAAATTTAAAATTCAGTTTTACTCTGGTTCAGTCCCTTGTGGGTTTATTAATTGGTTTCTTAGGAACAGAAAGCAATTAAGGTTTCTGCAGCTGAGATATTTTTATGTTTATTTCAATAAGCAATGCAAACTTCTGCTGCAGGCACTTTTTTATTTTTAGGTAATCTTTCAGCACCTTCATTATAACAAAGAATTAACTTTGATCTTTATCTTTGGGCATGCTCTCTGTGTATGTGTTCATGTATGTGTGTGCATGTATATCAGTGAATTTGACCGTAACGTTGGATTATATCCAGAGAGAAGGACTAGGGGTGACATGATAGCAATCTTCCAGTATTTGAGAGACTATCACAGAGAAGATGGCATGCCTTGTCCTGAAGGCAGGACAAGAAGTAACAAATAGAAACTTATCAATGAGAAATCTAACCTAGATCTAAGGAGAAATTTCCTGACAGCGATACAAATTAATCAGTGGAATGACTTGCCTTCAGTAGTTGTGGGTGCTCCATCACTGGAGGTTTTTAAGAAGAGATTGGATAGCCATTTGTCCAGAATAACTCCCAGAACTTCGGCTATGCTGATTGAAATTGAAGACTGGACTATTAGGATTGTTAAGAGCTAAGGTATGTTCATTTGCTGGTGAGCACATTTAGAATTATGTTACTTGGTAAATTAATGTATCATGAGGGGTTTCCAAATGAACTGGAAGTTCTCTGATTTAGGCTACAATTTAAATCTACAGAACAAATAATAGCAATAGCAATAGCACTTAGACTTATGTTCCACTTCATAGTGCTTTACAGCCCTTTCTAAGTGGTTTACAGGGTCAGCATATTGCTTCCAACAATCTGAGTCCTTATTTTACTGCCCTCAGAATGATGGAAGACTTAGCCAGTGAGAATCGAACTGCTGGTAGTCAGTAGAATTACCTTGTAATACTGCATTCTAACCACCGCCACCATGCCTCTAATAAAATTCTTTCCTATGGACTTGCCTCCAGAGGTTGTGGGTGCTCCAACAGTGGAAGTTTTTAAGAAGAGATTGGACAACCATTTGTCTGAAATGGTATAGGGTCCACTGCTTGAGCAGGTGGTCAGACTAGAAGACCTCCAGGTTCCCTTCCAACTCTGCTCTTCTGTATTCTATATCCTTCTGCCAGCCGATTGAACAATACTGTTGAAGTAAATTCCTTGCTTTGTAGTTCCCTATGTGTAGGAATGAAGGGGGACAGGAAGAATGATTAACAAGATGGGTTATGTTTTCATAATCTTTTAGATGTGAATGCACTTTGTGATTCCATTCCTCCATAAGAATAGAATAGAATAGAATAGAATAGAATAGAATAGAATAGAATAGAATAGAATAGAATAGAATAGAATTTTTTATTGGCCAAGTGTGATTGGACACACAAGGAATTTGTCTTGGTGCATATGCTCTCAGTGTACATAAAAGAAAAGATCATCAAGAATTCTAAGGTACAACACTTAATGATAGTCATAGGGTACAAATAAGCAATCAGGAAACAATCAATATCAATATAAATTGTAAGGATACAAGCAACAAAGTTACAGTGATACAGTCATAAGTGGAAGGAGATGGGTGATGGGAACGATGAGAAGATAGTACAGAATTAGTAATAGTTTGACAGTGTTGAGGGAATTATTTGTTTAGCAGAGTGATGGCGTTCGGGAAAAAACTGTTCTTGTGTCTAGTTGTTCTGGTGTGCAGTGCTCTATAGCATCATTTTGAGGGTAGGAGTTGAAACAGTTTATGTCCAGGATGTGAAGGGTCTGTAAATATTTTCACATCCCTCTTTTTGACTTGTGCAGTATACAGGTCCTGAATGGAAGGCAGGTTGGTAGCAATTTTTTTTTCTGCAGTTCTAATTATCCTCTAAAGTCTGTGTAAAAGACATGAAAAGCCTAATTTTGCAGGAGTTATGTGAAAACTGACTCTTCTGTCTGAAAAATGCTGGGGGGGGGGTATCATAATTTTGTTTGTGAATTTTGGGGCTTCATCTAATTGAAAGTTATGGTTACATGTTATATAAAGATATGATAGTTTCTTGTTCTGAATACGTTTGTCCATTCTTATGTAAGCACAGCAAATGAATTAGTATAATTTCTAAAACACTAATTGAAGTGATTATTTACTGTGGAATGTTGAGTGAGTTTTGAAATATACAGAGGTAATGAGAGGCTTTGAATAAGTGTTGGCCTATTTTTGGTAGCATCAAAAGTATTTGTGGAAGGATACATATGGAAGAAAAGATAAAAAGTAAAGAAACTAAAGTAAAAGTAGAATGACACAATAAAAATTAAAATTAAAATTAGGTTAAAATTAAGTTTAAAAACAAAAAAACCCATTACATAACAGATTAAGCCCTCAAAAAATGAATTCAAATTGGACATAAGGAAAAGTAGAAGAATGTGAAAGATATTTGGAAGAGAGTGAAAGGATAGTATTGTACTATTGATGAGAAGTTTAAAAAGGATAGTATTGTACTATTGATGAGAAGTTCTTGCCCTGCGAGATGCCCCTCTCTCGCGGGTTTGGCCCTCCATATTATCGAGGGCCCACCTTGAGGACGGGCTTTGGAGCCCCGAGAGGTGGCATGCTAAAAATAGGAGGCTTAGGGGCTTTTTAATTAGTTGTTTTAATAGATTTTTTAAGGGGAGTTTTAATGGGGATTTTAAGGGTTGGGAGGGGGGGAGGGTGGAGATGGGGGGGGAAAACCCATTGGGGTGGGAGGGGAGGGTATGTCCAGTCCCAGTGCGTGCTCACGGCTTTATTTCATTGGGTCCGAAGACAGGGGGGGAGGGGGATGTTCAGAGCGTAGAGTGTCATTCCATCTGTACGGTAAGTGGGAGAGGCAGATATGGCGGAGGCAAGGGGTCGCATCGTCCCCTGGGAGCACGTGCTCGATGTTTAAAGGCGATCACGTGCTCCGGCCCCTCAGTCCTTACCCGTTCCCCGGATGGCCAAGATCCTCAGAGCTTGGGTCTTCGGCTGATGCTGTGCAATGCCCGGTCCGTGGTAAATAAGGCTCCCTTGATTTACGATCTTATACAGAGGGAGTCCGCGGACATTACGGGCATTACGGAGACCTGGTTGGGCACAGAGGGGGGTGTTCCCCTGGTTGAACTGTGCCCTCCAGGTTTCCGTGCATTTCATCAGCCGAGGGCCCAAGGTAGGGGTGGGGGGGTGGCGGTTGTGATTAGAGAAAGTCTAGAGCCGAGGGAGTCCACTGTGCCTCAGATAGCTGGTTGTGAATCCCTCCTTGTGAAGTGGGGCCATAGGAATCAGATGGGTCTGTTGATCGCGTACCTGGCTCCTTGCTGCGTGACTACAGCCCTGCCTGAGCTGCTGGAGGTGCTTGCCGGGGTGGCAGTTGAGACTCCCAGACTTTTGGTCATGGGGGACTTCAACTTGCCATCGGCCGGCTTGTCATCAACGGTAGCTCAGGAGTTCCTGGCTTCCATGACGGCCATGGACCTGATTCAAGTAACTGATGGCCCCACACACACGGGGGGAGGCACACTAGATCTGATTTTTATCTCTGGACAGTGGATTAATGATCTGGTATTAGGAGATTTAATGACGGAACCGGTGTCATGGTCGGATCATTTTCTCCTTCGCCTGGACTTTCAGACCGCCGCTCACCACCGCAGGGAGACGGAGCCAATGCGTTGGTTCCGTCCCAGGCGCCTGATGGACCCTGAGAGGTTCCGGACGGAGCTTGGGCCGTTCCCTGAGGATCTTGCCCACGGCACGACTGAAGAACTCGTTGCGGCCTGGGAGCGGGCCGCGACGGGGGCTTTGGACCGTGTCGTGCCTTTGCGGCCTCTGACCCGGCGCAGATCTCACTTGGCTCCTTGGTTCTCTGAGGAGCTGAGGGAGATGAAACGCCGGAGAAGACGCCTAGAGAGTACCTGGAGGTCTAGCCGTTCCGAGGCTGATCGGACACTAGTGAGATCTTTTACTAAGACCTACCTAGTGGCAATGAGGGAGGCGAAACGTTCCTACGTTTCCACCCTCATTGCATCGGCAGATAACCGCCCGGCCGCCCTGTTCCGGGTGACTCGCTCCCTCCTTCATCAGGAGGGGCGGGATGACCCCCTACAGGGACGTGCTGAGGAGTTTAACGGTTATCTATACGATAAAATCGTTCAGCTTCGGGATAGTCTAGACCAAAATTGCGATGATCCAAGTGGGATGGCAGAGGCACGTCTTGTTGAGGTTATTTGGGATGAGTTTGAGACTGTGGCTCTCGAGGACGTGGACAGGTTACTGGGGAGGCTACATGCGACCACATGTTTACTGGACCCGTGTCCTTCCTGGCTGGTGCTGGCTACTCAGGAAGTGACACGAGGCTGGCTCCGGGGAATTATAAATGCTTCATTGATGGAAGGGGTTTTCCCCGCTGCTTTGAAAGAGGCAGTGGTGAGACCCCTCCTCAAGAAGCCTTCCCTGGACCCAGCTATTTTGGGAAATTATCGTCCTGTCTCCAACCTTCGCTTTGTGGCGAAGGTTGTAGAGAGTGTGGTTGCATGGCAGCTTCCCCGGTACCTGGATGAAGCTGTCTATCTAGACCCGTTCCAGTCCGGCTTCCGGGCCGGTCACAGTACGGAGACAGCTTTGGTCGCGTTGGTGGATGACCTCTGGAGGGCCAGGGATAGGGGTTGTTCCTCTGCCCTGGTCCTATTAGATCTCTCAGCGGCGTTTGATACCATCGACCATGGTATCTTGCTGCACCGGTTGGAGGGGTTGGGAGTGGGAGGCACCGTTTATCGGTGGTTCTCCTCCTATCTCTCCGACCGGTCGCAGACGGTGTTGACAGGGGGGCAGAGGTCGACCGCGAGGCACCTTACTTGTGGGGTGCCTCAGGGGTCGATTCTCTCGCCCCTCCTGTTCAACATCTACATGAAGCCGCTGGGTGAGGTCATCAGTGGTTTCGGGGTGAGTTATCATCTGTACGCTGATGATACTCAGCTGTACTTTTCCACCCCGAACCACCCCAACGAAGCTGTCGAAGTGCTGTCCCGGTGTCTGGAAGCTGTATGGGTCTGGATGGGGAGAAACAGACTCAAGCTCAATCCCTCCAAGACGGAGTGGCTGTGGATGCCGGCACCCCGGTACAGTCAGCTGCAGCCGCAGCTGGCTGTGGGGGGCGAGTTATTGGCCCCAACGGAGAGGGTGCGCAACTTGGGTGTCCTCTTGATGGGCGACTGTCGCTTGACGATCATTTGGCGGCCGCTCCAAGAGGGCCTTCCACTGCGCGCTTGGTGCGCCAGTTGCGCCTTTCTTGACCGGGATGCCTTATGCACGGTCACTCATGCCCTTGTCACTTCCCGCTTGGACTATTGCAATGCTCTCTACATGGGGCTGCCTTGAAGTGCACCCGGAGGCTGCAGCTAGTCCAGAATGCAGCTGCGTGGGTAATAG
This sequence comes from Ahaetulla prasina, assembly GCF_028640845.1. Classification (NCBI taxonomy): domain Eukaryota; kingdom Metazoa; phylum Chordata; class Lepidosauria; order Squamata; family Colubridae; genus Ahaetulla; species Ahaetulla prasina. The sequence continues at coordinate 43,095,594 of NC_080539.1, forward strand.
TGGGGGCAACACGTTGCTCCCATGTAACACCAATCCTGCGCAGCTTGCACAGGCTTCCTGTGGACTTTCGGCTGCGCTTCAAGATTTTGATGACCACCTTTATAGCGCCCATGGCTTAGGACCCGGTACTTACGGGACCGCCTGCTGTTACCTTGTGCCTCCCACCGACCCGTACGCTCACACAGAGAGGGCCTTCTCAGGGTGCCGTCCGCCAAGCAATGTGGGCTGGCGGCCCCAGGAAGGGCCTTCTGTTGGAGCTCCTACGCTCTGGAATGAACTTATCCCCGGTTTACGTCAAGTGCCTGATCTTCGGACCTTTCGGCGTGAGCTGAAAATGCACCTATTTATTCAAGCGGGACTGGATTGAAATTTTATTGGGGTATTTATGTTTTAAGATTTTAAATGGTTTTAAAATTTCGGCCACATTATAATATTTCTTTTAACTTCTTTTAATGTTTATTTATTGAATTTTTACTTGGCTGTACACCGCCCTGAGTCCCCCGGGAGAAGGGCGGTATAAAAATCGAAATAAATAAATAAATAAATAAATAAATAAATAAATAAATAAATAAATAAATAAATAAATAAATAAATAAATAAAAAGGTCACTTACAGGAAGTATGCTCTTCCTCAGATCTTCAAATAGAATATGATCAGACAAAGTAAACTTTGAAAGAGGATAAATGACACAGCATCAGGCAGATCTAGGGGAAACTCCATCCTTTTAGTTATCAACAAATACAAATAGGCTATCAACAGCACAGTATAAACAACATCTACATACCATTCAAAAGGGACAATCAGAAGGCCAAAACACTTTCTCACCAGTAATGATCATCTGGATGATGGTGTTACCTAGTTTGGTAATGAAATGTCTGCAAGAAAACAACGATGCTCAGAGAGCACCAAAATCCCCAAAGCTTTAACCAAAAACTGTCTACTATTGACCTCACCCCATTCCTAAGATGTCTGTAAGGGATGTGCATAAGAGCACAAATGTGCCTATCATTCCTGTCCTATTGTTTCCTTTTGTTATATCCAATTAATATAGTTACATACTTATGCTTATATATATGCTTATATATTATATAGTTATTTTCATGTTTATGCTTATATATACTGTTGTGACAAAATAAATAAATAAATAAATAAAATAATAAATAAATACTTAGAGACATCATTACTCTGGCTCACTTTCACATGCAGTTAGAACAATTGTCATAGGAAAACTGTTTTCTTTGTCCACTCTCATGCTTGAAACTTCTCCCTGAAGTTTTTAGTAATAAATTGAAAAAGTAGAATTGGCTCTGCCCAATTGACTCTTGAAAATGGGAAATCTTGGAACATGTACTATACTTCATTGTTGCTCCTTTTATAGAGATATTGAAGCTAGATTTATCTTCCTTATGGTCAGCAGATATCCTAGATAGATTTGGCTTATGCCCAGATGCTACTGAAAAGATACAGTGCTATTTATTACAGCTAGGTTTTCCACTGCAGCATATAAGATTCACTGGATTTTGACAGCTCAAGCTCCTGAGATTTAGGTATATTCTATATAATTCTAAGTATTTTCATGTTTTATGTAATCTTAGATATTATTATAGATACAACCTAAATATAGTTTACCTTTGTTTGGCTTTACTTATGAGTCATATAATACACTTTATTTATGCATTTCAGCTTAGATAAACAATAAACAAATAATTCCCTCAACATCGTCAAACTATTTACTAAATCTGCGCTACCATTAATCTTCTCATCGTTCCCATCACTCATCTCCTTCCTCTTATGACTGTATGACTGTAACTTTATTGCTTGTATCCTTATGATTTATATTGATACTGATTGTTTCCTGATTGCTGATTTGTAACCTATGACTATCATACAGTGTTGTATCATTAAGTGTTAAATTTTTACCCTGTGATTATCATTAAGTGTTGTAAGTGTTGTACCTTGATGAAGATATCTTTTATTTACACTGGGAGCATATGCACCAAGACAAATTCCTTGTGTATCCAATCACACTTGGCCAATAAAAAAACCTCTATTCTATTCTATTCTATTCTATTCTATTCTATTCTATAATAAATTTATATTTACTAGTTTTTTTAAAAAAACCTGGACTATAGTGGTTATAGATTCCTTATGGAACTACAGTATTTCTTATACTGGCCTCAGAGAGCAATAAAAACTGACTGGAATGTTGAAGTTAAAAAAAAGCTATGAATGAGGGGGGGAAAAGAGAATGATTTTAGAAGAAACAAAAATGCAAAGAAGATGTTGTATAATGGGTATACCAAGAAAGAAATAGTTGAAAGCATTCAAAGACAGCAAGGAAGCAGGTATGATTAAAAGAGGCAGAGAAACTGCAGAATGATTTGGATGGACAAAATAAGGAGCTTCCAGCAGAGGGAACAGGATTTAATAATAAAAATGATGACATGAACTCTGATAAAACATAAATGAGAGAATGCTGGAATCAGTATTTTAGAAATAGGTATGGAAATTTCCGTTATATGCTGAAAAATGGAATTGAAATGAGTGACAGAAATTGTATTGTTTAAGGGGAAAAAATGAAATAAAGGCAATAGACATGACAGCGTTGAAAAATGGTAATGGTAATTGTTATAGTAATGGTAATAGCAAGTGTGATGATGTGAATTTGGATACATTGAACTATGCATGTAGTTTGTTTATGGAGAAGCTGCACAACTTGTTTTAATATGTGAGTGAAGATTGTCTCTGCCTGACAACTGGAAGAATTTCTTTATCATTCTCCTGTAAAGGAGAAAAGGAGCAAGAGTGAATGGCTGAACTAGGGGAAGATAGGTGGTTGGTTTTTTTTAACATTTGTTGGGGAGGTATAGAGAAGTCTATGCAGTTTTCCTGCCAACTTTTTAAAAGTTGTTGCCATAGCCTTTTTTTTTAAGGCTGAGCAGGAATGACTCACCCAAAATCATCCAGTTGGCTTCCATGTCAACTGGGTGATTTTAGGCTTGGAATTCACAATCCTTTGGTTTTTTAATTGGTGTCATAACCACTGCGCCAAATAGTTATAAATAATTCCATAATTATGGTGTTGTGAGTTTGTTAATAGAAGATGAATAATATATACTGGGGGGAAAATATGTGAAAATAACACGTATGGATTCAATGTTGAGAAGTAAGACAAAGCCTTGTGGTGTCTCTTCTCTTACTTTTTAGGTACAAGTGGGAGAAACGTTTATGGTGAAGTAAAAGGTGGGATGGTAGGGATGTGGCTGGCAATTCAAATGCTTTCCCATGTATGTTAGTAAATTGTATGATGTAATGATTACTATGGATCTGAAAAGTAATGCATCAAAAATAAAAAAATAAATATTTTTGACATAACAGATTGTGTATGTGTAGAATGTTTATTAAAATGGGATGAAAAGTTTTTTAGATGTACAAATGATGATAAAGGAATGATTGGCAAAATAAACAGCTTAAATGGCTGTGCATAAAGCCAGTTTTGTCCTGTTATAGGACAATGAAAGCTTAAGTGACTAAAATTGTTGGGATATGTGGTATGTAGATGATGTATGTGTATAGTTTAAGGAGTAAGCATATGAGTGCCTTGACCTGGTTGGAGGAACTATTGTTGGTTATAGCATGGGAGAAAGGGCAAGATGAAAGATTCAGACTGATGGGTAGGCAGGTGTAATAGGAATCTGGGGATGGAGAAAATTAATCAGCTTCTCAGCAGCCCCAGACTCCAGCTGATACTTTTGAATGACTGATCAGTTTGTAGTAAATCAGTCCTCATTCATCATGTTATTGTGGCTGGTATATATAATTGAGACCTGGGTGGGTAAGGAGTGTGTTCTGAGAAATGTGCCCACCTTGATTTTGTGTCTGGCATCATTCAATAGCTTTCAGCAAGTTATTATATTGTTATTAGCAACTCATGCTGGACTTTCAGAGCTCTACTCCACAGATGACATGATTTGAGACTCTAGTATAATTGGGCTTTAGAGAACAATTGGGATTACTATTGCACTGTTTTTCCAGCTGCAGAGCATCATTCCTGCCCGACTTGGTATATTCCATTCCCAGGCCAACTATTGAGACTAATAACCTTAGGGAGTTTAATTTTATACATGGTGATATGAAATTTGGGCAGCTTGGGAGTTTATTGCCTCTATGACAACTATGGATCTGTGCCAAATTACGGTGGGACCAGTGCATACTGTTGGTCATACTTTGGATCTTGGTTTTTGTCTTGAGGCATTTGCAACATGAGCTGGCTTTGGAGGACATTATCATCAGTCTCTTGATACAGATAGATCCCTTTCTGATTGCCTTTTGGTTCATTGGTGTCATTCTACTCTACGATAAGAAACAAGGCCTGTCAGACTGGTCTACCCTAGGCAACTTATGAAACAATGAGGTTCCAAAAGAAACTTTCTCTGAGGATCTGATTGGTGGTTTGGTGAAGGTCTTGAACAGGAAGTTCATGGGGTTTTGGACTTCAATTCCTCTAAGTGCCATCTCTTTTGTGACAGTTCTAAGGTGCACTTTGGTTTTCTGGAGTTATCTGACCTCCACAAATAAAGTGATAAAAGAAATGTAAGTCCTGTTGGAGCAATATGAAGACAGAACTGGTAGAACACAACTAGGAGTCCATCCTAATAGTAAGGGTAGTGAAACAGTGTTACTTCTCTTTTTTTATTGCCTCTGCTAACAGCTGTTTGGCAACCCTGTTAAGGGTAATATATTCCTTTCTGGGGAGTAATAAGACACAGGACTATCTTCAGGGCATCTACAGTAAAGAATATTCAAACTAATTGGCAGGTAAAGGCATTCAGATCCACTCAGAGTTGAACTCCAACTGGACAAATCCAGTTAAGGGGCCTGAGACATGAAGTGGGGTCAAAGAAGTAATATTAGCTTTCTTGGCTTTGAAGACGGTAATGGTATGTTCCCTTCTCAACCTACCACTAGACCCAATGATTCTGGACAACTTTTTAGGGAAGGTTGTGGAGAAGATAGTTGGACTAGTTTCAGGAGTTCCTTGAAAAAGCAACTTACTGGGGTCTGTTTCAGTCAAGTTTCAGGCCAGGATACAGTACAGACACAGCTTTAGTCATTCTTGTCAAATATAGTTAGTGAACTGAGATGAAGGTTGTACTCCTTCATTTTCTGAGTGGGTATTTCATTTCTTCAGTCTTCAGCCACCCTTCTGGACCAACTGCAGGGCTTTGGAGATGGGGGTTCCATATTGTAAAGATTTTCCTGCTTACTCAATTTAATATTAATGGGGAGAGAGTCAGCAAGCTTACAAGTGAACGTCCATCTGTCTGTCTGTCTGTCTGTCTGTCTGTCTGTCTGTCTGTCTGTCTGTCTGTCTATCTATCTATCTATCTATCTATCTATCTATCTATCTATCTATCTATCTATCTATCTATCTATCTATCATCTCTAAAAATAAGAAGCCAGCATTTGTAAGCTTCACATATTAGTTTTACTATATTTAGATTTTTTTTTAAAATCCACTTCACTTAAATTCACTTATGCACTGGAATCATGAAAAGGGAAACACGGGAGGCTTTTCTGCCAAAATCTTTTGAATATTAATCATTGAAATCATGTTTTATGAATATTGAGTATTAAAACCAAGTCTTGTGCTTCTGCAAAGATTTATCCAAGAGAGAAAATGAGTCACCAAAAAGATAATGTCTAAATAGTTCACACTATGATTCTAGATAATAGCTCATTCTTAGTTCAGACATTCAACTCTATCTAACCTTATAGTCTGATAGTAAAATTGTAGATATATACCAAAACTGACTTGCTGTTTTTTCCTCTCTCTTACACACACTCATCTTCCAAAAG